>NW_025967097.1:0-25000 GCF_021869965.1 Rhincodon typus | reverse complement strand
TGCTTGGGAAACAGGTATTCCTTGTCCATTCTATCCTGTGCTGTAACTTCTCTTATATCCTATGGTTCTCCGCTAATTGGTTACCGGAGTTCAATCACTTTAGTCCTAGGATATTCCTGCAGGAATTCCACTGGGTGCTGTCCTAAGACCAACCATCTTCATCTGTTTTGTCAATGACATTCCTTCAACCATAAGTTGAGATGCTTGTTGATGATTGCACAATGTTAAGCACCATTTGTGACTTATCAAGATACTGAATAAACCTATGTCTACATACAGCACACCATTCAAACTTGGGTCAATAACTACCAAATTACACTTATGCTACAAAATTGACAGGAAATGACCATCTCCAACAAGAGAGAATCTAACTATCTCCCTATAATATTGAGTGGCTGAAACTGCCATCATCAACATCCTGTCAATGAACTGGACTAACATACAAATACTCTGGCTACAAAGCATGTCAGAGGCGAGGAATTATGTGGTGAATAACTAATATCTTGTTTCTCAAGGCTGGTCCACTACCTGCAAGCTACAAGTTAGGAGTGTGATGGAATATTCCCCATTTGCCTGGGAATGAGTTCAACTCCAACAACACTTAAGAAGCTTGATACTATTCAGTTTAAACAGCCTGCTTGAATAACACTACACGTACAAACATTCAGTTACTCCATTACCAATGCTCACAGCAGCATTATATACTATTTAAAGATGGACTGTGGAAATTCACCGAAGATCCTTAGACAGCCCCTTCCAAACCCAGAACCATTATCATCTAAAAGGACAAGGCAGCAGAAACATGGGAACACCATTGCTGCAAGTTCCCCTCCTAGCCACTCCCATCCTGACTTGGAAATACATCGCTGTTCCTTCACTGTCACTGGGTCAAAATCCTGGAATTCCTTCCCTAATGGCATTGTGGGTTAACATAGAGCAGGAGGACTGCAGTGGTTCAAGAAGGCACCTCACCACCACCTTCTCAAGGGGCAACTGGGGACAGGTAATAAACGCTGGCCCAGCCAGTGACACCCACGTCCCACTGGTGAGTTAAAAAAACTAGTTCCCATGAATGTGGAAGTAGAGCTATGTGAAGGGTTCTGGGTTTATCAAATTCAATTTTATAATCTAGATTGCTAGTTCATTACCAGAACCTTTAGGCTACTGTACAGTATGTTCAAGCTTAAAACCTCAAAGTGTTTATGCCATCACAGATATTAAGTAAAGCTGGTTGAATGAGTGATATTAGGGGACATGCCAGGAGCAGCAGGACAATTCCAAACTGGCCAATTACCACCTCAGTCTACTTTCAATAGTCAAAGTGCTGGAAGATATCATCAATTATACTATTAGTGGCAGTGATCAAGCTGCCACTTGGTTTGGGTTCTGTTGGGGTCACACTGCACCTGAACTCATTACAGCCTTGGTTCAAATATGAATAAAAGAGCTGACTCCAGGGCTGAGGTGACAAGGACATCAAGGCAACATTTGACTGAGACTGACACCAAGGAGCCTGAGCAAAACTGGAGCCAATGGGAAAAAGACGTCTGCTATTTGGATTCACATCTAGCATAAAGGAAGACAGCTGGGGATGTTGGAAGTCAGTCGCCTCAGTTCCACAATATTCCTGCAAGATCTGCAGTGTAATGTGCTAGGTGCAAACATCTTCAGCTGTTTCATCAATGACTTTCCTTCTATTATAAAATCCAAAGTATTCGCTGATGGTTGTGCAATATTCAGTACCTTTCATGACTCCTCAAATGTTGAAACAACCTGTGTCCAGGTGCAATAAAACTTGGACAACATCGAGGTTTGGCTGATAAATGGCAACTGACATTTGTGCTACAAGTGTCTGGCACCAACTACTTCAAACTAATCATTTCCCCATGACATTAAATGGCATTGCCATCACTGAATCTTCTGCTATCAACATCCTTGGGTTACCATTAAGCAGAAACTGAACTGGATTAGCCAAATCAATAGTGAGCTACAAAGGTAAGTCAGAGGTTAGGAATTTTGCAGTAAGTAAGCCACCTCTGAATCCCTAGACAGCAGTATGAAGGAATATTCAAAAATTGCCTGCCTGAATGAAGCTCCAACAGCACTCAAGAAGCTTAACAGCATCCGGGAGAAAGCAGCCAGCTTGATTGACACTATTTACCATGTTCAATATCCACTCCCTGCATCACCAATGCACAGTGGCAGCAGTGTGCATAATCCACAAGATGCAGTGCAGTAATAATGTATTCTATGTATGACCTTGTGTGGCATCAAGGAACCTTAGAGTTTGGGAACTGGGGGTTTTCCGGATGGAATTAAATCTAGCACAAAGGAACGTGATTGTACTGTAGGAGGTCAATTATCTCAGCTCCAGGACATCCCTGCAGGAGTTCCTCAGGGTAGTGTCCTAGGCCCAACCATCTTCAGCTGCTTCATCAATGACCTTGCCTCCATCATAAGATAAAAAGTGGGGATGTTTACTGATGATTGCACAATGCTCAGCAACATTTGTGACTCCTCAGGCACTGGAGCAGTGCATGCCAAATGCAATTACATTGAGACAATATCCAGGTTTGGGCTGACAAGTGGAAAGTAACACTGACACTACACAAGTGCCAGGTAATGACCATCTCCAATAAGTGAGAATCTAACCACTGATCCTTGATATTCAATGGTGTCATCATTGCTAAATCCCTGACTATCAACCTCCTGGTGGTCACCATTGACCAGAAACTGAACTGAACTCATCATAGAAATACTGTGACTACAACAGCAAGTCACAGGCTAGGAATACTGCAGCGCGTAATTCATCTCCAAAGCCTGTCCACCATCTACAAGATACAAGTCAGGAGTGTGATGGAACACAGCCCACTTGCCTGGCAGATGGTATGTGAATTCAATTTTTAAAAATCTGGAATTAAAAGCCAATCTAATGTAAACACTGTTCATCAAAGTCCTTTAGGGAAAGCCATCCTTTCCACATTTGGCAGGTGACTCCAGACCTACAGCAATATGATTGACTCAACTCCCAGTCACTCAGTTCAAGGGGCAATTAGGGATGCAATTGGATGTACCGCTGCTCCAGCCAGTAACACCCACATCCCATTAACGAATTTAGAAAGAAAGCCTGTTATACATTACCCAATGTGCTATGTTCTGTGTTAAGGTTCCTTGACCAACAGCCAATATTGGATTATTGGAAATATCTTCCAATTAAATATTGAAAAGACAGAAACATTATCTTTTGGTCCCCACATACACTCCTCATCCTCCTCCTCCATCTCACTTAGCAACTACCCAAGGCTAAAGCAGATTCATCGCAACTTTGGTGTCATATGTGTGACGATACAATGGCTTTAAGAGGCGTCTTTTATCCTTTTTATTGTGAATCGAGGTTGATACAGAGGGTGAGCAGTCTGCTCAAAAGCCAATAAAGTAAACAGATTGCGAGGCCATGGGGTTTTTTTTGAAGCTCAAACAATAGAAGCAACCTGAATGGGTGGGGTCAAGCTCCCATAGAACCAGGATTTTTAGTTTAGCTTTCAGTAGTAGTTGCTGGGGTCATGAAGCTGCATGTGCAAGTTGTTTTTCTCTCTGTTACAGCTAAAAGCTGGGGTTCTCTTCCTGCTGCTAGAATTGCATGTGAGACAAAAACAAAGTTGCTGGAAAAGCTCAGCAGGTCTGGCAGCATCTGCGAAGGAAAAACAGAGTTAACGTTTCGGGTCCGGTGACCCTTCCTCATGTGAGACAACTTGTTTTACAGAATTTGCTTTTGCCAAGGGTGTATTTCTGGGATGTTACTATTTTGGAACAGTTGCTGTTTACTAATTAAATAATCTATCATTCTGTTAAGTTTTCCAATACAGTTACGTTATTCCAATCCTTTCGTTTGTCCGTATTTTAACCATAGTGTATGCATAAAGCCTGGTAGTTTGACCAATTGCATTGCATCTGGAACGCAAGGCCTGGCACTTGCCTTTAAAATAAGAAGAAGTTAGAGGTTAGGCTGTCTCCTTGATGTTTTGAGGGGGTTTGGTCTGGTCCATAATATATCTGACTCTGAAATGACCACTGATCCAGCTATACTAAAACCACCTACTTCCATGTCCATAATTCACCTGACTCCATCTCGCTTTAATTCACCTCTTGCTGAAACTCTCATTCGTGCTTTTATTACCTCTGGACTTGATTATTCCAAACTTCTCCTGGCCAGCATCACACGTAAATGCCCACCTCTAAACTGTCCTTGTGGGCCTACTTGGCTCTGAATTAAGCTTCAAAGCTCTCAAAATTCTCATCCTTGTTTACAAATCCCACCAAGGTCTTGTCATCCCTCTGAGATATCTGCAATCCTTCACCACTATTTGTCCTATATCGAAATGCAAAGCCCCTCAGCTCTAGAACTCCCTCCCTATTCCTTTTCACCTCTTTTCCTGCCTTTATAATGCACCTTAGAACCTACCTCTTTGTCTGAGCTTTTGCTCATCTGCCCTCCCATGTTGGTGCCAAAATCTGTTTTAAATGCTGCCATGAAGCACCTTGGGATGGTTCATTATGTTAGAAGTGCTGTACAAAGAATTACAATTGTGTTATATTTAGGGAAATCCCCCATGATTGAGGAAAATGACAATTGCTTTAGTTTTATTTTTTGTTGTTTCTTATACATCCTGTTTTGTCTTGCAATGAAGGCACTCAATTTGTACATCTGAGTTCCCCTTAGACCTAGGATTCTGCAGAAATGAGTTAATTCAACACAAAAAGGGATCGGGACATTTTCAGGCTGTACAACCGAGTGCTATGCTAAGAATTAGCTTTACCTGTGAAGTGGTTAGCCAGACAGAACTACAAACAAAAGGACAAACCAACTTACAGCATGTTGTGGGAATAGCTGGCCACATCAGTTCTTGTTGTCTTGACCTTCGACCCTGGCAGTCCACATAAATGCCCACAGTACTGAAACACAGTAAGTACTCCTTGCCCGAGATTTCCACTGCACAGATTGCATCGTTGGGCTGCTGCGTGATGAAGGAGAGAGTGTGGTCGTCAGGGTGGAGTAGGCTGACTGGACTCCCATCTCCCTGCAGCGGGTATTTGGCAAAACTGGACTGATAGCCGACAAGCAAGCGCTCGTTGAAAATGGCCATCCACTGCACGTTGCCCGGGACTTGGATTTCTTTGAACTTTTTGTGACGGGTTTTGCTCTGGTTGAGTTCATAGCACAGTACTTGTCGCTTCATGGCCACGCACAGGCATGTGGCTGTACCATGGCGCATTGTTCCTGATACCAGCGTCTGGCAGCCTTTCGTCTCCACCAGTTTGAAGAAATCACCTTCCCGACCATCAAGAGCAGAAGTGGGGAAGAGGCGGACATGCCGGTTTCTTCCGGAAATGACAGCGATGAGCTGCTCTCCTGAGATGAGCTCAATTTGATGGACCTTCTTATTATCACCAACACGGATGATTTCTACCAAAGTGAAGATGAAAAGTCATCATTCTGCATACATACATTTCTGTAGCAACTTTCATATCTTCAAAATGTTAAAATGCAATGAGGCATAGGCACGTACAATGTCGGAGCAATTTGTGCACAACAACCACCCATGGAGCACATACGGTGATACTGATTGAGGGGTCAATATTGGCCAAGACAATGAGAAGATCTTTGCTGTTCTTCCGTGAACAGTGCCATGGGATTTTAACATCCACCTAAGATAGCACCCTTCTCATGGAGTGAGAGTGATCTCATGACTCCTGACCAGTGAGAATGTTTCCATTGAGTCACTGAGGACACAGTAAAGGTCCTCAAGATATGTGGGAGCTGTGATAGGTGCTTAGATAAAGGCATATCATTTCCTTCACAAGTATTTCATCTGCAATTTTCTTTCAGAACTAGCAGTGGGCTGAAACCACCTCCCAACTCATACAAAATGAAAGTGAACCCCCCTTTCCCAGCCAGCATAAAGAGTAAATCTTGACCAAGCATTCAAAGCTCAATAGCTTTTTCTTCCTATAGGCCTGGGAAGAAATGGAATCACATCATAATCATCACTGTCCTCACTACATTGAGGGAGGGAAGTGAGAGTGAGGAAAAGGGGAAAGCTGGAGTGAGGGGGGAAAGGCTGGAGTGAGGAGGACAGCGAACCACATTCTGAGCATATCTAGTTTCGTGGATTTCATAGGGACCATATAGGAAGCTGGTAGCTTTCAGGCATAGAGCAGGTATTTTGATAATTTGTGGAGGTTAGGATCGCCATATTTTTGTACAGACTTCCCATTTCTATTTAACAACATGCAATCCATTCTGACGGTGACATGTACATCAGTCTCCACTGTTAGAGACAGGACATCCTGAATTACATTTTCACACCTGCTCCAGTGGCAAAGTATCTATATACAGAAGCTCTACAAGAAAATTTACAATGGGCAGTAAATGCTGGCTTAGGCAGTAGTGACCACATCCCATGAACAAATTACGTAAAAAAAATGTCAAATTTACACTAGAGGAGGTCAAGCACTTAAAGGAACAAAGTACGTAACAAACTTGCTGCTTATGTTGGTAATAAACTGAAATATTACTGCATGTGGAATTGTACAGGACCTAAACCAGTCACAGTGGGTTAGAAAGAAATCTGCTTACCATCTTTGGTGACGTGCACTACAAACAATCCTTCTTCATTTCCCAGTGCTATCCTTTCATGATCTGTAATGCAGTAACAGTGAGGGGAAGAGGTGTTAATATTTGCTAGCTGTGTCATAGTTTTCTCCTCTTGACTTGTATTTCACAGCTAACAAAGGTGCCAGACATCAACCAGATGGTGTCAGAAGAAAGCAATCTCAAGTCAGCACAACAGCAGTCATGTTATACAAAAAAAAGAGAACATTGGATGCTGGAAATCAGAAACTAAAACAGAAATTGCTGGAAAAACACAGTAGGTGTGGCAAATTCTGAGGTCAGAAAGCCGAGTTAATGTTTCGGGTTTAGTGCCTGAACAGTTCATTGCACCACCAACCTCTGTTATTAATTCAATACCAGTATGGAGTTTCATTCTTCACGTTTGCGTAGTAAACACAGCCCTGTCAACCCTGAGAACTTCTCCTCACTGATACCTGGGGGATAGTGCCAAAATTGACAGGCCTGTCGTATGACAGAGTCATACTCACAGAACCGTACCTTACAATGTCCCAGACACGACCATCACCATCTCTATTTAATAAAATATGAAATGACAGTTGTGAGAGATGATCTAGGCTTGGATAATGTACAGTCCATTTGGGTAGAGATGAAAAAAACAACAAAGAAAGTAAGACATTTGTAGGAGTAGTACGCAGACCCCCAAACAGCGGCCACTCTGTTGGGAAGGGGTATAAATCAACAAATAATAGGAGCATGTAAAAAGAATAGAAGAGTAACTGGTTGACTTTAATCTTCGTACTGGTTGGGTTAATCAAATTGATAAGAGTAGCTACAACAACAAATTCATAGAATGCATTAAAGAATTTCCTAGAACACTGTCATGAAACCAACCAGGGAGCAAGGTATTTTGGATCTGGTAATGGATAATGAGGCAGGTTTAATAAATTACCTCCAAGTATCCCCGTAGGAAGTAGTGATCATAACACGATAGAATTTAATATTCAGTTCGAGAGTGAAATTGAAACAGCTATGTTTAATTTAAATAAAGGAAACTATAATGAAACAGGGACAGGGTTAGCTAAAATGAATGGGCAGATAGATTAGCAGGAATGACAGTAAGCAGGCAGAGGCTTCCTTACTCACGGAAGCAATTCATGACTCTCAAAAAAAATACACATCCCACTAAGGAGGAAAGAATCTAAGAGAGGGATGAACCAACCATGGCTAACCAAGGAAGTTAAGGAAAGTATTAAATTGAAAGAAAAAGCATACAAGGAAGCAAAAGTCAGTGACAGCCCCGAAGAGGGGGATAAATTCAGAATCCAGCAAAGGAGGACTAAGAAGATAATAAAGAGAGGCAAAATAAACTAAGGGAAAATTAGTCAGGTACATAAAAACTGACAATAAAAGCTTCTTTAAATACATAAAAAGGAAGAGTGAGATCAAAGTGAAAATGGGCTCCTCAGAAAATGAATCTAAGGAGATGGTATTGGGGAGAAAGGAAAATGGCAGAGGAGTCTTTATGGTGGAAGATACTTCAAACATTCTACTGAAACTACAGAATAAGGGGGAGGAATTAAGTACTGTCTCTAAAGAAGTAGTACTAGACAAACTGATGGGTCTGAAGGCTGGTAAGTCCCCTGGCCTTGATGGCTTCCTTCTGAGGATCATAAAAGATGTAGCTACAGGAACTGTGGTCGCATTAGTTATAATTATCCAAAAAAAATCCTTGGACTCTGGAGAGGTACCAGAGGATTGGAAAACTGCTGATGTGACACCTCTATTCAAAAATGGAGGGAGGCACAAAGCGGGTAACCGAGGACTGAATGCCTAAAATCTATTGTTAGAAAAGTATTGAAATCAATTGCTAAGGAAATAATAGCAGAACATTTGGAAAATCATAATCAAGCAGAGACAGCATGGGTTCATGAAAGGGAAATCATGTCTGATTTATTTATCAGAGATTTTTGAGGAAGTCTCAACCAGGCTAGATAGAGGGGAACCAGCAAATGTGCTATATTTAGACTTCCTGAAGGCATTTGATAAGATACCTCACAAAAGGTTAAGTCATAAGATAAGAGCCCACGATATTGCAGGTGCTGTACTGGCATGGATAGAGAATTGGTTCATGGGCAGGAAACTGCAAGTGGGGATAAGGGGGTCAGAGTGTAAGAGTAGGGGACTTTTACTGCAACTGTACAAGGTGCTGGTGAAACTACATCTGCAGGTACTGTGAGCAGTTTTGCTTTCCTCATATAAGGATAGATATCATTTCATTGGAGGCAGTTCAGGGAAGGCGCACTCGGACGACCATGTATGGAAGGATTAAAACAGATTGGAACCTAGTCACTCGAGTTTAGAAGAATGACAGGTGATCTCATTGAAGCATATAGGATTGTTGAGGGGTTTCACAGGGTAAATACTGAGAGGATGTTTTCCCTCATGAGTATAGGACCAGAAGGCATAGTTTCAGAATAAAGGTATACCAATTTAAGACTGAGATGAAGAGCAATTTCTTCTCTTAGAGGGTCATCTTTAGAATTCCTTGCCACAGAAGCTGTGGGGGCAGTCCTTGTGTATACTTAAGTCTGAGACAGTTAGATTCTTGATCAGTAGGGGAATCAAGGGCTATGGGGAAAAGGGCAAGAACGTAGATGTGAGGAACGTTGGATCAGCCATGATCCTACTGAGTGGGGAACAGGCTTGAGGAACCAGATGGCCTCCTCTGTTTCTACTTCTCACAACAAGACAACAACAATGTTGTTCAGGAGGAAACTCCACGGTTTTCATCCAACAACACTGAAGGAAAGGCAATACATTTCCAAGTCAGAATGGTGAGTGACTTGGAGGGAACTGGTGGTGCTCCCATATATCTACTATCTTTATCCTTCAAAGTGAACATATTTGTGGGTTTGGAATCAATACTCATCCATGTATAACCCCAGCTGAAGGACGCACTGAGGGTGGCATGGGAACACAATGTACTCTGTGTGAGAACTTCATTGTCCACCACCAGGAGCAGCTCAGCAGCATCACTACTGACCGAGCCTACCCTGTATCCTCAACCTGAGACCCCTGGTTTTGGACTCCCCCATCATTGAGAACATCCTTTCCACATCTACTCTGTCTAGTCATGTTAGAACTTTCCAGGTTTCTATGAGATTCCTCCTTATTCTCTGAACTCCAGTAAAAATAATCCTAACAAATGCAATCTCTCTTCATAAGTCAGCCTTACCACACTGCTCTAGTAAATATCTGTTGCACTCTCTCCACTGCCAGAACATCCTTCCTCAAATAAGGAAACCAAAGCTGCAGACAATACTCCAGGCGTGGTCTCACCAAGGCCCTATATAATAGTGGCAAGACATCCCTGCTCCATTACTGGAATCCTCTCACTATGAAGGTCAAACTACCATTTGCACTCTTCAGTGCCGGCTGCACCTCTGCACCTACCCTTAGCGAGTGGTGTATGAGGACACCTAGGTCTCACAGCACCTCTCACTTTTCCAATCTTTTGCCATTCAGGTCATAAGTTGCATTCCTGTTTTTGCTATCAAAGTGGATAACCTCACCATTATCCACATCATACTTCAGATGTCATGCATTTGTCTACTCAATCAACATGTCAAAATCACACTAAGCTTCTCTGCATCCTCCTAACAGTTCACTTCCACATCACATTCAAGTAAAGAGCCATTAATTTTGCCTTTTTACCATACTTTTGCCCCTCTGACCCTATTTACTGCTGTTTTTCCGTTTGCATAGTCTGTCCTTTGCTATTCCACTCTGGGTTTTGTTATCCAAACAACTGCACGGTAATGCTGACAAATGGTTTAAAGCCCTCTCCACAGCCCTAGTTATTCAATTTGCCAGGACACTGGTCTTAGCATGGTTCAAGTGAAGCTTATTCCACCAGAACAGCTACCATCTATCCAAGTACTGGTGCCAGTGGCCCATGATTTGAAACCCATTTCACCCACACCAATCTTAGAGCCACGCATTTATTTCCTTGACTTTATTTAGCCTATGCCAGTTTGCCTGTGACTCAGATAGTAATCCAGACACAAAAATAAAACAAAGAACTGCGGATGCTGGGGGTGGCATGGTGGATCAGTGGTTAGCACTGCTGCCTCACAGCGCCAGGGACCCAGGTTCAATTCCACCCTTGGGCGACTGTCTGTGTGGAGTTTGCACATTCTCCCCGTGTCTGCATGGGTTTCCTCTGGGTGCTCCGGTTTCCTTTCACAATCCAAAGATGTGCAGGTTAGATGGATTGGCCATGCTAAATTGCCCATAGTGATCAGGGATGTGTAGATTAGGGGGATGGGTCTGGTGGGATGCTCTGAGGGTCGATGTGGACTTGTTGGGCTGAAGGGCCTGTTTCCACACTGTAGGGATTCTATGAAATCAATTCTATAAAATCTGAAAGAAGATCAGAAATTGCAGGAGAAACTCAGCAGGTTTGGCAGCGTCTGTGGGAAGAAAGCAGAGTTAACGTTTTGAGTCCAGTGACTTCATAATAACTGTTAACAGCTGGGAAAAAGTAGCATTTATTCTGACGATGAAGTTAGGGGGTTGGTGGTGTGTGGGAAGGGGAGAGGTGAGTGGATAGGTGGCGAGAGAGAGAGAGAGAGATACGAACGGGATTGATAAACAAGGACATTATGCTTAGCAGGCCAGGACAGAAGAAAAGCTGAAGAAGTGATAAAAAGAACTAAGAGTAGGAGAAAATGGGTGAGCTGTACCAAATACAACCATAACTAGAGATGACGACTTTGGAGATTCTGCTTTTCAATTTGGCTCTAAACTGTTCAAAATCTTTCAGCAATCTATTTTCTAATCATAACAATATCATTGGTACCAATGTGGACAATGGATGAGGTTCTGCTGAAAGATTTTAGACAGACAGTAAGGGAATCAATCTTTAAAGGGAAAAGGCGGGAAAGTAGAGCTGAAGATTACCAGATCAGCTGAGATCTTGTTGAATACCAGAGCAAACTCAATGGGGCTGAATGAACTACCGCTCCTACATTTTATGGTCTTACGATAGGGAAATTACAATAGAGAGGGAGACACAAACGGGAAAATGTTAGAGTCTGTTATAAAGGATGCAACAGCAGAGCATTTAGAAATACATAGTAAATGGAAGCAGAGTCAGCATGGCTTCATGATGGGAAATAATGCCTGACAAATCAATTAAATTCTCTGAGGAGGTAACAAGCAGGATAGATGAAGGGGAACCAGAATTCGGCAGATTTCTTTTTTACTTCAGGGGACTATCAAAGATGGGTTGTAAGTATATTCAAGACTGAATTAGAAAGATTTTAAAATCATTAAGGAAATCAAAGTTATGAGGAAAAGGCAGGAAAGTGGATTGTCAGTTCACCTACAATCTCATTCAAAGGCAGAGCAGGCTTGTTGAGTTGAATAGCTTGCTTCTACCCACATCTTATGGTCTTATTATAACTGCTGACAACCAGTCACAAATGACTTGCTTCACCAAGTTCAAATCAGAAATGCTATCACTGCTGGGAATAGACAAACTGATCTGCTGCTCCATATTGAAATTGGAGCTACAGGTACAGTGTCTCAAAATGGGAACCTTGGGGCCGAATCAGTGAAAGATTTAGAGTCTTGCTGGTTTCTGAGTTGGATAGGTCAGGTTATGAATGGATCTGGCAGGTCAAGTGTCGCGCAAACCACTTGATAGAAAAAAAAAGTGATGCCAATAATTAGTCAGCAGTTAGATGGCAGCTTAACAAAAACAAAGACAACAAGGTGCAGAGCTGGATGAACACAGCAAGCCAAGCAGCATCATAGGAGCAGAAAGGCTGACGTTTCAGGCCTAGACCCTTCATCAGAAAGGGCCGAAACGTCAGCCTTTTTGCTCCTCTGATGCTGCTTGGCCTGCTGTGTACATCCAGCTCTGCACCTTGTTGTCTCGGATTCTCCAGCATCTGCAGTTCCTACTATCTCTAACAAAAACAAATCTGGTTTTCACAAAGCCAGATTTGAGAGAAGTGTCAAAAGTCATAATGGACCGGGCAGTGTAGATACGGAGAAACTCCTCTCTCTTCTAAAAGGATGAGGAATGAGAGGTCACAGATATAAGGTGCAAAAGAAGAAAATGTGATTTGAGATTTTTTTTCCACACAGTAAGGAGATAGGGTGTGGAACACACTGCCTGAAGTACGCCCAGGTTTAATTAAGGCATTGAAAGGAGAGATTAATTCATGTGATTTTATGGTGAAAATGAAGGAGAATAGTGCCAAGCTATAACGTACATTCTGAGGGCCAATGCAGGCCTGATGGACCAAATGACCTCCTTCGGCACCATAACAGTTCTGAGATTGTGAAAAGGGGAAGAAGTCTATTCTTTAGAGTAGAGGACAATGATGTGGAAAAGTAGAGAAAGAAACAGCAAACTGTTCCTTATATTAAGCCTTACACTCCCTCAGGATGTATCCAAGCATTTCACAATTAATTTTTTTCAAGGTGGGAGGTAGCAAGATAGGAAGTTATGGATAGGAAGAATAACCACCAACATAAACAGCATGGGTTAAATGGAATGCCTGACTCAGGAGCTAGAGTAGGCCATTTGACCTTTCAAGCCTGAGAGACCATTCAATAAGTTCTGGTCACAGCTCCACTTTTGGGTCTGCACCCCAAGTTCCTTGACTTAGCTTTGAATCAATTTATAGACACAGCCTCCATGACCATTTAAGAGAATTCCACTGACAAGACACGCTCAGTGAAACAAAAATGCCTAAGCTCTATAAAGGGAGAACTATTATTCTTAGTTTTCATCTCCCACACAAGAGGAGTGTCCATCTAGCCAGTCCCCTCAGGATTTTATATAAGACCATCTCTCATTTTTCTAAACTAAAGTGGATATGGACTAACCCCTTTAACTTGTTTTCCTAAGATAAGCCCTTTGTCCCAGGAATGAGTTGAATGAACCTTTGCAGAACCAACTCTAAAGCAATAGTTAAAAAACCTAAAGAACTGTGGATGCTGGAAATCAGAAACACAAACAGAAATCGCTGGAAAAACTCAGCAGATATGGCAGTATCTGTGGAGAGAGATCATAGTCAACATTCTGAAGAAGGGTCACTGGACCCAAAACATTAACTCTGATCTCTCTCCACTGATGCTGCCAGACCTGCTGGGTTTTTCTACCAATTTCTGTTTTTGTTTCTAAAGCAACAGTATTTTTTTTTCAAATAAAGACACCAAAACTGTAACAGTACTACCAGATGTAGTCTGCCCAATGCTCTGTCCAGCTTTCCTACTTTTATATTCCATTCCACTTCTCGATCACTAGCTGTGCCTATATACTAACTTTAAATTCATATACCAGAAGCCATCAATCCCTCTCCATTCAAATATAGCTTACTTCTTTCCTATTTTTTCTGCCAAAGTGGACAAGTTCACATTTTCCCACATTATACTCCTTTTGATAAACTTTTGCCCATTTGCTTAACCTGTTTATATCCCTTTGCAGACTCTCTTCCTCCTTCATGTGTTTCATGTACAACCAGATCTCTCTGCACCACAGAGCCCTACAAACTTTACCTCTTGTCAAATAGCTACTGCTTGTCCATTTTGACAGGAAGCCAGAAAAGTTCACATTTAGCCATATTACATTCCCTTTGCCAAATTCTTGTCCATTCACTTAAGCTGTCTATATCCTTTTATAGACTCTCTACCTCCTACCTCTATCTGAAAACTTACCTTCCTACCAATCTTGGTGTCATTGTAAATTTAGCTACCGTACATTACATTGCCTCATTTAAATAATTGATAGATATTAAATAGTTGAGTACTCAGCACTGAGCAACAAGGTATTCCACCAGCTACAGCTCACCAATTTGAAAAAGACCCATTAATCCTCACTCTGTTTCCCGTTAGCTAACCAATACTTTATGCATGCTATTATATTACCCCATACACTAGCTAGTCCTGGTTTGTCCCTTGGTCCCTACTTGATCAATGAGACCATACTAACTGTCCCTCAGTCCTCCTTTACCTCTCCTGTGTCCAGAAAGGAATTGAAAATTATTGCCAGGTCATCTCTAAGCACCGTGAATGTTATTTAATCAAAAAAAACTCGAATAGATTAGTTAAAAAAGTTTCCTTTGTCTAAATGGCCTGCTTCTACTCTTATGTCCGATGGTCAAAGCCATCTTGGCTTTGCCCTTTTAGGTTATGATTTTCCAAATGCCTGCTACAAACTCAGAGGCTGACAGCACAGAGTGCCTCCAGTCTGTGCTGGTCTAAAACAAACACCTAACTATTCTAATGCCATTTTCCAGCATTTGGCCCATAGACTTGTATATCTTGGCATTGCAATTGTGCATCCAAATAATTCTTCAATGTTATGCGGGTTTTGCCTCGACCACCCTTACAGGCAGTGAGTTCCAGATTTCTAGCATGAAAAATCTTTTCCTCACATATCCTGCAAATCTCCTTCCCTGACTTTAAATCTATGTCCCTGGTCACTGATCTCTCAAAGAACAAAGAACAGAGAACAAAGAACAATACAGCCCAGGAACAGTCTCTTCGGCTCTCAAAGCCTGTGCTGACACATTTTGCCCTTCCATACTAAAACTGTCTTCACTTACAGGATCCGTATCCCTCTATTCCCTTCCTATTCATGTATTCATCCAGGTGTTTCTGGAATGCTGCTATTGTGTCTGCTTCCACCACCTCCTCTGGCAGCTCGTTCCAGGCACTCACCACCCTTTGTGTGAAAAACCTGCCTCGCACATCTGTTTTAAACTTCGTCCCCCTCGCACCCCAAACCGCACCTTGAACCTGTGTCCCTTGGCAATTGACCCCTCCACCCTGGGAAAAAGCCTCATACTTTCCACTCTATCCATGCCATTCACAATCTTATAAACTTCTATCAGGTCGCCCCCTCAACCTCCTGCATTCCAGTGAAAACAAACACAGTCTATACTACCTTCCTTCATAGCTAAAAACCCCCATACCAGGCAACACCCTGGTAAACCTTTTCTATACCCTCTTCAAAGCATCCACATTCCTCTGATAGTTGGTGACCGGAATTGTAAGCAATATTCCAAATGCGGCCTAACTAAAATACTATAAAGCTGCAGCGTAAATTGCCTATCCTTATACTCAATTCCCCATCCAATGAAGGCCATTGGGCATTTTTACGATCTTAACTACCTGCACTGCCACCTTCAGTGATCTGTGGACCTTCACACCCAGATCCCTCTGCATATCAATACTCGTGTCCTGCCATTCACTGTATATTCGCCATCAAGGAGAAAAGTTTCTTCCTGTCTATCCTGTTTAGGCCTCTCAGTTTTATACATCTCAGACTCCTCTGCTCCAAAGGAAAACTAGCCAGTCTATCTGACCTCTCCTCATAACTGAAACTCTCCAGCCCAGGCAACATCCAGATTGCCTGTGCACCCTCTCCACTGAAATCACATCTCTCCTATAATGTAGATTCTAGAACGGCACACAATACTCTAGTAGCTGTGGCCTAACCAATGTTTTATCCAGTTCCAGCATAACCTCCCTGCTCTTAAACTATATACCTTGATGAATAAAAGCAAGTATCCCACATGCCTTCTTAATCATTCTTTCTACCTGTTCCGTGATCTTAAGAGACTGGTAGACATGCACATCATGTGGTGCTTCCAAGGGTTCCACCATTTATCATGTATTCCCTTGGTGTGTTTGTCCTGCCAAAGTGCATCACCTCATGTTAGTGAGGATTAAATTTCATTTGCCACTGTTTAGCCTATCTGATCAGTCCACCTATATCCTTTTGTAATATAAGGTTATCCTCCTCACTATTTACTACCCCACCAAGTTTTCATATAATTCACCGATCAACTCTCCTACATTCAAGTCTAAACTGTTTGCATGTAACAGAAATGTTAAGGACCCCAACACTGAACCCTGCAAAATCCCAGGGGAAACAGGCTTCCAGTCACAAAAACATCCCTTGAACATCATCCTCTGCTTCCTGCCACTCAGCTAATTCTGGATCCAATTCACAAATTTCTTAGGTTCCAGTGGGCTTTTACCCTTGCTATCAGTCTCCCATGCGGGACCTTATTAAAAGCCTTGCTGAAGTCTAATTAGACCACATCAAAAGCATTGCCGTCACCTACACACCTGGTCACCTCTTTGAAAAATTGAGTTAAGTTGCTTAGACACGACCTCCACTGAACAAAACCAAGCTGACTGTTCTTAAGTAATCTTTGCCTCTCCAAGTATAGATTATTACTGTCCCTGAGAATTACTTCCAGTAGTTTCCCCAACACTGAGGTTAGACTGAATGGACTGTAGTTTCCTGGTTTATCCCTTGTTTCCTTCTTGAACAATGGGACCACATTGGCTGTCCTCTGGTCCTCTGGCACCTCTCCTGTGTCCAGAAAGGAATAGAAAATTATTGCCAGGATCCCTGCTACTTTCTCCCTTGCCTTACTCAACAGCCGGGGATACATTTCATTCAGCCCAGGAGACTTATCTACTTTAAAGCCTGCTAGACCACTCAGAACGTCTTCTCTGTCTATGATAATTTCTTAAACTCCTAAATACTGGATTCAAGCACATGCCTCTGACAGATGGTAGGCTAACTGACTTCCTCCTGCTTCTGTGCTATGAAGCTACATTCTATGAATTTTCTTGGAGTACAATCACTCTTGTTATGATGTTAAACACAGCAGCTAAATTACAAAGAGCAAAGCCACACAACTAATCTTTGTCTTTTTAAATACCAGACAGGACACTTCCTCCAGAGATAGTAGGAACTGCAGATGCTGGAGAATCCGAGACAACAAGGTGCAGAGCTGGATGTACACAGCAGGCCAAGCAGCATCATAGGAGCAAAAAGGCTGACGTTTCGGCCCTTTCTGATGAAGGGTCTAGGCCTGAAACGTCAGCCTTTTTGCTCCTATGATGCTGCTTGGCCTGCTGTGTTCATCCAGCTCTGCACCTTGTTGTCCAGGACACTTCCTCCATTTACTTCCTCTTGTATGAGGGTGAGAGGGCCTTGATTGATTGTCCTATCTAACAGGCAGCATTCTCTGAGTACTGCTCTCTCACAATTGAATCAACAATGACACTAACAGCAAAAGCAAAACAGGAAAATCTGATTTTCTGAAGAAGGGTCCAGGCCCAAAAACGTCAGCTTTCCTGCTCCTCTGATGCTGCCTGGCCTGCTGTGTTCATCCAGCTCCATACCTTGTTATCTTTTAAAACTGATTGAAGGTTTTCAAAATGCTGAACTGAAAGGTATAATATAATATTTAAAACAATTGCTTGGCAGTAAAGGACTTAAATATTGCTGAAGACAAATACATGTTGCTGAAGACTTTCATAGAATAATAGAATTTTGCAGTAGACAGGGGAGGCCATCTGACCCATTGTGTCTGTACTGGCTCCTGAAAGAGCCATGCAGCTAGTCCCATTCTCTAGTTGTATCTCTGTAGCTTTCCAAATTAATCACTTTCAAATATATATCCGGCTCTCTGAGAGGATTCAGAAAGTATACTGCTGGGACTGGAGGGTTTGAGTTATAAGAAGAGGCTGGATAGGCTGGGGCCTTTCTCAGTGGAGCGCAGGAGGCTGAGGGATAACCTTATAGAGGTTCATA
The DNA here is from genome assembly GCF_021869965.1 of Rhincodon typus. NCBI lineage: Eukaryota > Metazoa > Chordata > Chondrichthyes > Orectolobiformes > Rhincodontidae > Rhincodon > Rhincodon typus. The sequence continues at coordinate 6,728 of NW_025967097.1, read as the reverse complement.
ATTTCATGAGGTGCATAAATAAGGTGAATAGTAAAGGTCTTTACCCAAGAGTAGGGGAGGCCAAAACTAGAGGGCATATTTTTAAGTTGAAAGGGGAAAGATTTTAAAGTGGCCTGAGGGGCAACTTTTTCACACAGCGGGTGGTTCCTATGTGGAATGAACTGCCAGAGGAAATGGCAGATGCAGGTACAGTTGTAACATTTAAAAGATATTTGGATAGGCACATGAATAGGAATGGTTTAGAGGGATATGGGCCAAACAAGACAAGGTCGGTGTGAACGAGTTGGACTGAAGAGTCTGTTTCTATGCTGAATGACTATGACTGAATGGAATCCGCCTCCACCTCCCAGGAAGTGCATTCCAAATCCTAACAACTCTCCGAGTAAAGAAGTTTCTCCACATCTCACTCTTGGCTCTCCTACTGACCATCTTGAAATTGTAACCCCTAGCTACTAACATACCAAATGGTAGAAATAGAATATTTTTCTTTATCCTGTCAGAATGTTTAATTTTGATTACCTCAATAGGTCACCTCTTAATCTTCTCTGCTCCAAGGAGAATAAGCCCAATTTCTCTATTCTTTCCTTGTATCTTAAAATCCCTCATTCCTGGATAATTCTAGTAAATCTCCTTTGAACTCTCTCCAGGGCTTTAACATTCGTCTTTAAATAAGGTGCCCAGAACTGAACACAAAATTCCAAATGTGGTCTGACCAATGAATTGTGAAAGTGTAACATCACTTCCTTGCTTTTATACTCTATGCCTCTATTTATAAACCCAAAGATCCTACGAGCCTTCTTAACAGCTGTTTCAACTTGCCTGGCCACCTTCAGAGAATCATGCACATGTATCCCAAGGTCCATCAGGTTTGTACCACTGAGCCTGTATTGTCTCTCTGTGTTTCTTCTACCGAAATGCATTACTTCACATTTCTCTGCATTGAAATTCATCTGCCAGGTGTCTGCCCATTTGGCCAACTTGTCAATGTCCCTCTGAAATCCCTCAGCGTCATCCTCACAATTCACTATTCTGCCCAGGTTAATGTCATCTGGAAATGTACAGATTTTGCTCTTCACACCCATCTCCAAATCATTTATGTATATCAGAAAAACTAAGGGTCCCAACAGCAATCCCTGGGGAAAGCTACTTTCAACTTGTCCCCAATCTGAGAAACGCCCATTTATATCCACCCTCTGTTTCCTATCTTTTAGCCAACTTCTAATCCACGCTGCCAATGATCCATCAGTTCCAAACATTTCTAATTTGTTAACCAACCTGCCATGTGACAATGTACCAAATGCTTTCTGAAAGTCTGAATCTACAATATCCACAGTACTACCCTCATCCACTGTCTGTGTCACCTCATCAAAAAACTCAATTAAATTTGCCAGATATAACCTGTCTTGAACAAAGCCATGTTGACCGTCCAGTGTTAACTTATTTTTCTCTAAGTGTATATTTATCCCATATTGTGGCCCCCATCAGTTTCCCCACTATTGATGTCAAGCTGACAGGTCTGCAGTTTCCTGGGTTATCCTCTGTGCTTTTCTTAAACAATGGTCTCACATTTGCAATTCTCCAGTCGCCCTGTGACTAATTCCGGAAAGGCCTGGAAAATTTCTGTCAACAGCTCCCCAGTTTGCTCCCTTACCTCTCCCAGCAATCTAGAACACACCCCATCCAGGCCTGATGATTTCTCTACTCGGAATGCTGCCAGCCTTTTCAGCACCTCTTCTTTATCTGTTACTATACTACTCAATACATTTTCAATTAGGTTATTGTCACCACCTTCTAATTTGATGAAGACAGAAGCAAAATATTAATTTAGTACCTCTGCCATAACCCTTGCATCACTGAAGCAAAGAAAAGCTCAGCGCAAGCTGGAAAAACAGCATCTCATTTTCCGCTTGAGAACTTTTAATATCGAGTTCAATAAAATTAGGGTCTGATCACCTTCTCCCAATTCCTTACCCCAACCCCACACACCAGGCCTTGTCATCGCATGGGCTGCTATCACAACCATCTCATTGTCAACTTCTAGTGGTCCCCATTAGCAGCTACTGATTCTCCCAGGCTGACCTTTACCCATTCAATTGTCTGTCCAATTCTCTCTCTCTGTGCTCCACGTCCACCTATCGTTTACTCCTTCCCCTACGCTATCATCATCATATATACTAACCTTCTCTTAGTTCAAATCAGTTCTGAAGTAGGGTCACTGGGCCTGAAACATTAACTCTGCTTTCTCTCCACCTGCTGAATTTTTCCAGCAATTTCTGTTTTTTTGTTTCTGATTTCCAGCATCCACAGTTCTTTGTTTTTTTTAAGCTTATCCTGCTTGTTTTTTTATGGGCTCCACTTTATCCTTTTACTATTAAGTTTTACTTTTAGTGTAGCCTGCCATCCTTCTCTCACACTTCCTCTTAGCCTTCTGTATTCCAGCCTTAGCTTCTTTCCTGCATTTGAGATGCTCTTCCTGATTTATATTGCTACTTTTACTCCGGTATGCATCATATGCCGTCTTTTTCTTTCTTATTGTCTCATCAATATCCTTAGTCATCCAGGGCATTCTAGCTTTGGATATTCTGTATTTCTCATGGGTATGTACCTAGCTACTCATCTCTCTTGAAATTCTCCCGTTTTATGCACCAAATGTGTTCCCAATTATTGGGATCCAATTCAACTTTTAGATCCCTGAAATCTGCCCTTTTCCAGCTTGGAATCTTAATCATTTAGACTAATTTTTATCCCCTTCCAACTTAATATTAAAACTTATTATGTTATGATCATTATTTTCCAAATGCTTACCTACTCTGATGTTCTCCACCTGACCTGTCTCATTTCCTAGGACCAGATCCAACACAGCTCCCTCCCTGGTATGACTGGAACTGTATTGTTCCAGAAAGTTCTCGCACATAATGCAGGAATTTCTCTCCTCCGTACCCCACAGTCTCTTTTTCTTAGTCTACACTAGAGTAATTGGAATCACCATTTATCACAACCCTACCTCTCCACAATCTGCCTACAAATGCTGTCTTCTACTTCCTTCCCATTATTTGCACTCATCAGGACAAATGTATGAATATCAAATTTCAAATTTCACAACTTTTTATACGGCAGGAGAAAAGGGTGCTGCTGCTCACCAGCAAGTCAACTCTGATTGGCTGAGACATTGCCATGAAGAAAGCAACTGAAAAAGATAGCTTCATATTTCTAAGTACACCCACAAAAGGTACAAGGCCTAAACATATTCCTTTACTTATAGAGAATGGTTCCCTGTGCTCTTATATTACCTCCAGTAAGGATAAATGAATCACATTATCAGCTTGAATGATTACCTTAAATTAATTGTTAGAATAGCTGTTAGCACGTAGTTGTTCGGAAAGTGCTGCCCAATGGGAGAATCACATCGAACAATAAACATTTTGTCTTGGGTTTTGCCAGTTTAGACTGTTTGAACACAGTCTGCATTCTGCCTACTGTAAAACCCAAAGTACATGCTGTTTTATTAAATCCGCGATTTGCAGACACAAGGCTTCACTACCTGCTATCACACCACTACAGAAATTCATACAACATTGGTCAATTATTACTTCTGGATCTGAAAAGTGCTCAGTGAATTCAAATTACTCTGGAAAGGAAAATTCTCTCAAACATCATGTTAAAAAAGGTGATTCACACTGCTATTATGTCGTGTTGACACAAGTGGTATTTTTTTACAAATAAAATCGTCTGTCAGCCCAAAAGGATGCTCTGCCGATTAAGGGAACTCAGCAACATCGTGTATGAATGTCAGTGCCAGTATGATACCAGGTATGGAGGCCATACAGCCCTACCTATAATTGCAGCTGACTGCGTTGTCTTAATGAGTGGCAGGGCACTGTCATAAGCTTCTTTTGGAACAAAGACTGATCGGTCCTTGAGTTTGTTCTTCTTCAATATCCGGTGCAGCTCGTTCAGCAGTCCCACCCATTTATTTTTCTCATTTTCACTGTCGGCCAGTATGAGGATTGAACACTTGTTATTGGATGTTGATAGTTGGGAGGCTGTAACCTGCAATGAATGAGGTGATGTTAAAGTGAAAATCCAGGCAGCTTGAAAACACGAGTTAAACCATTTGCATATTCTTATTTTACCCTTACCTCTCAAACTTTTAACCACTCTATTAGATTATCTGAAAATTCAGATGAAACTAGCTAACTGTAGACTGGCCACATTATGTAAAAATATAACTCTGCTTGTTCAACCCTTCTTTATTCCACTGCATGGCTGATTTGTGCTAATTCAGCTAACAGTTGATCTTCTTTGCAATCTCAGAGACTAGCACCCATTTAAAAAATAATTCTAGTCCTTTTATTAGGGATGGACAGTAAATACTGGCATAGCCAGTGACACCCACATTCCAAGGACAATTTTTTTAAAAGAATGAATGAATGGTGCATAAACTATTTCAGATAAAACTGACCAAATACAAATCTATTAATCGGTATAAGCATGTTTACAATTTAACTAATATCCCATACCACACAACACTCACACCGCTTTACATCACCCATGCATATCAAGGGCAGCCACCCATACTGGGTAAATACTGCCAATCATATGCCAGAATCATCGGAGTTAATTACAACAGTGCTATTTATCAAACCTCTGGCTATTTGTGGCATATTTGTACATGAAAGCCTTTTAACTGATTGCACAACTTGAATGGCACACAACTTTTCTTCGCAGAGATTCCTACTTTAACGGTAAGCCTTTACTGCAGATATTTTGATCCTCAGCTTTTGCAGCATTTATACTTTTGCTATTTCTGTGCAAGAAAGGAGGAAATCATGAAGGAAATTCATGACTCCTCAAAGCCTGTCCATGATCTACAATGTACAAGTCAGGAGTGTGATGGAATACTCCCCACTTGCCTGGATGAGTGCAGCCCCAACAACACTCAAGAAGCTTGACATCATCCAGGACAAAGCAGCCCGCTTGACTGACACTACATCCATAAGCATTCACTCCCTCCACCACTGACGCTCAGTAGCAGCAGTGTGTACTATCTACAAGATGCACTGCAGAAATTCACCAAAGATCCTCAGACAGTACCTTCCAAACCCACGACCACTTCCATCTAGAAGGACAAGGGCAGCAGATACATGGGAACACCACCACCTTCAAGTTCCTTTCCAAGTCACTCACCGCCTGACTTGGAAATATATCGCCGTTCCTTCACTGTCGCTGGGTCAAAATCCTGGAATTCCCTCCCTAATAGCATTGTGCGTCAACCCACAGCAGGAGGAATGCAGCAGTTCAAGAAGGCAGCTCACTACCACCTCCTCAAGGGCAACTAGGGATGGGCAAGAAATTCAGGCCCAGCCAGCGACGCCCACATCCCACGAAATGAATGAAAAAAAAATTTTAAAAAAGAACTTCCAGGCTGGGAACTGCGATCTCATTCTGGGGTAACTTCTAATAATGATAGTAGAAAAATGAAGACATTGCATTTATACAGCATCCTTCATAACTTTCCCAAAAGTGTTTTACAGTCAATTAAGCACTATTTGAAATATAGTTGTTATTGCACTGCAGGAACTGCTCCAGCAAGTTTTGCATAGCAAGTGCTGAGAGAGAGAGATAATGACCAGTCAACAATTTCACAGAACCACTGAATGGTTACAGTACAGATATGATGGGCTGAAGGGCATTTTCTGTGCTTTTGACCTCTGTGGAAGTGGTCCATCATATCCACGCTAGCCCTCTGCAACAGTAAATCACCTAATGTCACTACCCCACTCTTCTCTGTAATCCTGCACATTTTTCCTTCAGAATGATCCAAATCAGTTTGAATCTGTCACTGGGACCTGCTTCCATCACACTCCTCAGGCACTGGACTCACTTGCTCCCTGGAAGAGGTTTTCCTCATGTTGTTATTGATTGCTTTCCCAATTACCTTAAATTTCTGCCCACTGCGGCTTGATCCTTTTGTCAATGGAAAGCACCTTCTAATCTACTCTGCCCAGACCCTTCACTATTCTAAATGCCTCAATAAAATCTCCTTTTAACCATCTCTTCTCCAAGAGCAAACCGAGTTTCTCCAATCTATTTACATAACTGAAGTCCCTTACTCTTGGAGTCAGCTTTGTGAATCCTCCATCTGTACCTTCTCTAAAATCTTCACATCTTCCTAAAGTTGCCTAAAGATATGGAACAGGATGCAGTTGAAACTGGAACAATATTTTATACAACGTTAACAAATCTTCCTTGCTTTTGTACTCAATGCTCCTATCTGATAAAGCCAAGTGTACTGTTTGCTTCATTAAGTGGACTCTCAAACTGTCATTTTCAATGATTTGTGTACATATGTACTCAGGTTCCTCTGCTCTTACACCCTCTTTATATTAATTTATTTCATACTGCCTCACTGCATTTTTCCTAGCGTTACTTCATACTTCTCTTCATTAAATTGAAATTTCCACTTGACCACCACTCCACCAACCCGAATAGGTCCTTCTGAAGTTCAACCCTATTCTCCACACAGTTCACAATAGTTTCGAGTTTCATCTCATCTGCAAATTTTGCCAAGTCACACTTATATCAGGAAGAGCAGGGGACCTAATGATTCCAGTGTCAGCTCAGGAATAAATACTGGCTCAGACATTGGGGAGAAAGCTTCTTTATGCCATGAAGTCTTTTACATCTGTCAGTTCTGACCTTTGAAGGAGTTCCACCACTTCAATCAT
>NW_025967096.1:0-25000 GCF_021869965.1 Rhincodon typus | reverse complement strand
TCCTCCACCACTCCACCACCTGCAATCCAACCCCACGACCAAAGAGATATTTTCCTCCCCACCCCTATCTGCCTCTTGTTGGGACCACTCACTCTGCGACTCCCTCGTCTGCTCCACATTCCCCACCTTCCCCGGCATCTTTCCCTGCAACTGCAGGAGGTGCCACACCTGCCCCTTCACCTCCCCTCTCACCTCCATCCACGGCCCAAGGCAAACTATTGAAATCTGACAAGGGTTCACTAGTACATCCTCCAACCTGGTTTACTGTATTTGTTGCTCCCGATGTGGCCCCCTCTACGTAGGTGAGACCAAGCACAGACTTGATGACTTGGAGCATCTGTGCTCTGTATGCTATAATCGACAACACCTTCCAGGCGCTAACCATTTCAACTGCCCCTCCCACTCCCTGGGCAACATGTCCGTCCTGGGCCTCCTCCAGTGTCACAATGACACCACCCACAAACTGGAGGAACAAGACCTCATATTCCGCCTCAAGAGCCTACAGCCTCAATACAGAATTCACCAGTTTTAAAATCTCCCCACCCCTGGCCTCATCCCATGTCCAACACTCCCTCTCATCCCCACCTCCTTGACCTGACGCGACCTGTCCATCTTCTTTCCCCACCCTTCTCACTGAGCAATCTCCATCACCCCCTACCTGCATCCACCTATCACCATCCCACCTACCTTTCCCCAGCCTCACCCCTCCTCCCTCTATACATTTCCCAGCTCCCTTCCCCCTTCCCAGTACTGATGAATGTTCCAACCCCAAACGTTGACTTTCCTGCTCCTCTGATATTACCTGACCTGCTGTGTTCCTCCAGCTCCACATTGTATTGACTGACTTCCAACATCTGCAGTTCTTGCTATCTGAGTGACTGTATCACGTATAATGGCAGTTCTACCATATTATTGCATTCAATCTCATCAATCTACCTACCACTTTCTACCAAGTGCAGGCTCACTCTACTTTCAATAAAAATAGGTTAAGTATCTATTTAAACTGGATCCATATTCAGCCATTATTGTTTTCCCATAAAAGGAAACTTATGAGAGACCAAAAGGAGACAGTTCTTCCTGATAAGGGATGAAGGAAACAACTTACTTAGCTCAAATTCACAGCAGGATAAATCTGTTCAAATACCATTAATTATTTTAGTTAACTGATAGATCGGATCAGACTTCCAGTTCAAATGAGCAGGTCCAAGTACTTTTTAAACATTGAGAGGTCTCCTGCCTCAACTATTCTTCCAGGCAGTGCATTCCCAAACACACAACAATCTCTGTGTGAAAAAGTTCTCTCAAAACCTCCTCTAAACTTCTTGCCTTTCACCTGAAAATTATGCCCCCTTAAATTGACACTTTGACTAAGGGAAACAGTTGCCTTCTATTTACAATGTCCACGTCCCTCAATCTTATACACCTCTATCAGGTCCCCCTCAGGTTTCTCTCCTCCAAAGAAAACAATTCAAGCTTAACCAGCCTGTCTCCATAACTGAAATGCTCCATCCCAGGCAACATCCTGGTGAATGTCCTCTGCCCCTTCAGTCAAATCACGTTGTCCTGTTGCATGGTGACCAGAACTGTACACAATACTCCAGTTGTGGTAATCAAAGTTCTGTGCAGTGGAACATGATCTCCCTGCTCTTCTAATCTATGCCAAATGTTCCACAATGCTTCTTAACACCCTATTAATTGGTCCTGCCACCTTCATGGATCTGTCAACAAGCACCACAAGATGCCTCTGTTCCCGAGTTTCCTAGTGTTGGCTGTTCTTGGAGTGCTCCCTTGTCTTGTCAGTTCTTCCAAAGTGCATCACCTCACATTTATCAGGGTTGAACTCCATCTGCCACTGATCTGACCGATCTGTTTGTAACTGAACAACTTCCTCCTTTGAAGTGTCATAACGTTCAAGGTCATGGGCCTCGAGCAGGGACTAGCATAAGTAGCAGTATATTTTTGGTGGTAGACACAATGGGCTGAAGGGCCTCTTCTACATTGTATGATTCTATGATCCAGCATACATCTATTTGTATTTATATAAAACTAAAGGAGGAAAGCAGGCAGTAAAGTGGAGCTAAAGTCATATTTAGATCATCCATAATTGTACGGAGTTGTGAGCAGGCTCAATTGGCCAAATAGCCTACTCCTGTTACTATTTATTTTGATCTTAAAAGTTTTCATTTATTCAGCTCCTTTCACGGCTTCTGGAAGTTCAAATTTGCATCATGGCCAGGAAAGTACTCTTGAAATATGGTTACCGTTATAATGAAGGAAACAAGACAGTTTATGCATATAGATTCTCAAACAGAAATCTGAAGAACCATCTCATCTATTTTTGGGATGATTAAGAGATCCTTCAAGCAACATCACTAAAATATGGATTACCTAATCATCGTCACAGTGCTGCTTGTGGAAGTTTGCTGTGCAAAAACTGACCTCCACATTTCCCGCATTAAGACAGTGACTACACTCGAAAATGTACTTCTTTGGCTGTAAAGCACTTTGATGCATCCGATGACTGAAAGCTACTAAATATGTATAAAATATTCAAAAAGCTTCAGAAGGAAGAGCATATTATACAGCATTTTTTTACATCCTCAGTGCCCCTAAACATTTCATGGAGAATGCATAAATTTTAAATTTAGGGAAACGCAGGACCCTACAAATAGCAGAGATCATAAGTTAGCTAACTATTTTGATGGTGTTCATTAAGGGAGAATTCTTCTGTTCTTCTTCAAATAGTGCTATGAAATCTTTACATCCAGTTAAATGGGCAAAAGATAATTCAAAGAATGGTATTTTCATCATGGCAGCTCTCTCTCAGTATCAAAGTGATTTATCAGTCTGGATTGTACTTGCAATCCGGGAGAAGAGTTTGAACCCAGAGGTAAGAGTGCTAATTAAGTCAGGTTACCAAACTGATTAAAATCAGCACTCCACTCCTAGGTGTTACAAAATCTAGTATAAATAATACTGCCAGTAGATCTGTGACATTCTTTAATTATACTTCTACCTTGTAAAAGAGAAAAATAAGCATCCATTGCATTTTTCATCATGTCCATGTTACAATTCACATCTGTGAATAACTCCAAAAGTTTCAGTCTTGTGCTTCTCAAGTCACTGAAAGACAAAACAAAATTGTATTACTAAATTTATGATTACCAACCTAGTATAAATATGTAAGATTACTGTACAGTACACTTCCATATGATATTAATGATTCATTACCAGATCGACTCAAATGCCCTTTCGAATTACTATTCCAACTTCTGTCATCAAACATCAAACATCAACTATTTCTCCCTCCACACATCTGCCTATTTCCAGCAACATTTTTAAAAATTTCCTATTTCCTGCGCATCTAATATTTTGATTTTGTAACTGAAATCAGTTTGCGAACATTGAGGGCAACTAACATTTCATGAAAGACTTAGTTGAATTATAATCATACAATTAAAGTATATTCATTGACCAATCTAATATTATTCTGCTTATGTACTACCAATGCAGATCTTGGTACTGTAACATCACCTGATTCTATTTAGCACCACTTGACAAAAAAATGCACCATGGTTTTGCAAACAGGAATAACCTAATGTTTCAGAGTTACAGCTGTAAGACTGAGGGCTGTCTGTTTAGATTCAAACTCAGACTTCCAAGGTTAAATAAGACACTGTGCTCCAGACTCGCTATCCCTTATCAAGAAATCCTTGTACTGGTGTGTTAGAAGTACAGCAATTTGATCAAGGTAGCCTTTGCATTATAACTAACTTTGTAACAACAAGTTTGATTTTCCAATTGTATAACCTTTCAGACTTTAACATACTCTGTATAACAACTTGTAAAATTAGTATGTTCTGTATTAGTTTTGCCTTTAGGCTATAAAGACTAACGAAGTGTTTTCAAGCATTCAAACAGAGAAAAAAAAAACTAATTCAAACAAATGACTTAAAGGGAAAAGAATGTACACGCTCAGTGATAAGTAGGTGATTTAACAGGAACTTGGCCAAATTAAATGAGGATTGAGACACGAGCTCAAGGATATCAGCTTTTGGTGACCAAAAGACAAGTGTGAGAAGTTTGAATTTCTCCTACCTCCAATTGTGAGAAGATGGCCCTTGAAGCATTGGAGAGACAGACACCTGGTGTCAACATGCACCCTAAGCTGAACCAGAAAGCAAGAGCCGCAACATGCCTGCAAATTCACTACCCTGCTTTAATACATATTTATAACCGAAGTAAAATTTCCCAGGTTATTGCGCAAGTCTGTCTCCTGCTACCTTATTAAAGTCTCAAATGATCAAATTAATATGGAGTTTTGAGTTTAAATTAAATTAGACTTATAGCAACGTACAAAGGGTGCCATTCCTTGCACAGAAATTCAGTCACCATATCAGTCATTTCTTGGAATTTCATAATAAGATCAATTTCAGAAATGATTCCTTTTCATTCTCCCGGTCTACAACTGTGAATACTGAATTAGGACTCATGGTCACGCTCCTGGTCTTACACCATGATAATTCTGCAGTCTGCACACTAGTTCTGTAATCTTACAGTTAATCTTTCATCTTACCCATATCACACACCCAGTTATGTATACCTGCTTATGTTGGGATGGTTCAGATAATAATTACTACATGCAATTTCAGAGCAAAATTATAAGCAATGGGATTTCACGTTATTTTGCTTTATTTACAAAATGTTTATTTAAATTCTCAAATATTTGTCTAAATTTAAATCACAAGTGCTGTTACTGAATATAATAAAACAAGGAAAGTTACAGGTTCGAGTCCTGATTTTCAATTAGTTAGATGACATCAGATGGTTTCAAAGTGAGTGTTACAACTTGCCTCCACGCTCCTGAGCTATGGCAGCAAGGCCAAGTCTCAGCACCAGTCACTGCTTGTTTCTTATCAATATTAATTGATATCTAATTCTGCTTCTAACAATCAAATCCTCTGTTAAACTGAAGTGTGTGGATTTAAAAGTCAACTGAGGGTCTGTTAGTAGCTTTTTCTTGGCTCAAAGTCAGAAGCAAAAATTAATTGTTTCATTCCAGATATGTTAGCACAAAAATCAAGGCTAATACCAACATTGCGGTGACAGTGAAAAATATACTGGAGGAAGTATCAGCTTTTAGAGGAAACATTCAGCTGAAGCCCCACCTTCTTTCTCAATTGGATGTGAAAGATTTCATGATATCATTTTGAAGAAAAGCAGGGACATTTACCATGGTATCCAAGCTAATAATTTGTTACTCTATCAACATAGCAACAAAAGTAGGTCTTTATCAAACACATTGCTGTTTAACAGAGCTTGTTGTTTGCAAACTGGCTGCGGAATTACATTCAAACAGTTAGTACATTTCAAAAGTACTCTATGGTCTTTAAGTTCTTTGGAACATTGAAGTTGTGAAAAGAGATTATATAAATGCAAGTTTTTATTTTATCTGGAAAGGAGGGCAATTGTTGCAAGGTGATACCAGAGGATTTAAGAACCTCAAGAGTCTCAGTGTCAAAAGACTCTCCACACCATGAAGACCTTTTAACTGGACAATGACTGTAGGTTCCATATGCAGTTGCCTGTAGGCAGAGGGAGAGGCAATGTTGAATATGTATTGGCGCAGTTCTTGAATAAATCTGATGGAATATTCATTGCTAACCTGGATGGATGAAACTATTTCAGATGGACACCAAGATCAACTGTGCTTGCTGTACACACCATTTACAAGCACTGCAGTAACTAACCAAACTGATTCCAACAGCTCATGCCTTGCATTTTAGTCCTCTTTTACACAGGATAAGTGCATCAACATCTTGGCAGTTCTTTACTTCCAAATCAGAGATGATCCTGATTTGGACACAAATTGTCATTCCTTTATCATGGCTTGATTAAAACTGTAATTCACAACCTAACAATCATCACAAGGTTGAAGTAGCTCAAGAAAGTAACCAACTACCACAATTTCAAGGATATCAAGAACAGACAATTATAATCTTGCCAGCATTGTCCATATTTCAACTGCTCAGATGATCAAAATTCTGTGTTACTCCCATACAGAAACTGTAACGTCCTTTCTTTCCTGAATGCTGTTACACCTGCTTTCTGCAGCTCAGCTTACAAAGCAAAGCAACACAATACTGACAACTTTTCCATTCTCCAGATGTCAGCGTGGCTAGCAATGCTCATTTTGGAATTAAAAATTGAATTTGTGTTCTGGATTACCAGCTGAATAACTAGCAGCTCTCTATCATTCAGTAACGTACTAAACCACAGTATTCATTCTGGGCATCAGATAGTTTATTTCCATTTGAATATGGCTGGACTAATTTGAATGTTGCTCTTTTTCCAGCAAAATTAGATAAAAGTAGCTCACATTGAGGTGAACAAGATCCTCAAAAACAATATCCCAAGCAGCAGTTGATGCAAGCCTTCTTGCCTTAAATGCCTTTCCCTATTCCTAGAAATTGTCACGTGTATTTGAAAAGGTGAACAAATACAAAGTGAGGAAACAACAATCTACGTCTTTCCATTTTGGTCAATGTTCTACACTTATAAACAGTTTGATTTGTGTTTACGTTTGAAAATAACAACATTATCTGTGTTAAGAAACTCAACTTTCTGAAATTGGAATCTTAGTAACCAACTACCACAATTTCAGAATGTTAAAAATTGACCTGAAAGAAACTGAAATATAGCTTGACGGATGACAGAGTTTCAGCCTATTTCAAGTAACAGCAGTCCTTCTTTCCTAATATTTTATTCCTTGAATTCATTCAACAAATTATACCTCAAATGAGATTCACCTAATAGCAGATTTCATATCTGAAAAATTGTAGAACTAAAGTCAGGACTATTTCATTTGGGAAAAGTAGTATGCAATGAGGTCTGGCAACAAATTTGCAAACCACAAGGGGTCAATTTTTAGAGCAGAGAAGGGACCTGATTGACGTCAGATGGGGCACAGACAGGATGGATAGAATGCAGTTGCTACCCTTAGTTGAAAGGGCAATAAAGAGCAGGCATAACTTTAAGGTGAAAGGGAGGAAGTTCAGGGGGTAGTTAAGGATTTTATTTTCACCCAAAATGTGGCAGGAACCTGAAATGCATTGCCTGGGAGGGTAGTTGAGACAGGAAACCTCAATCTTTAAAAAGTATTTGGATGAGCACTTGAAATTTGAGAACATTCAAGGCTATGGGCCAAGTGCTGGAAAGCAAGACGAGCGCTGATAGAGGAACTTCTTGTCAGCGTTGATGAGATGGGCCGAAAGGCCGCTTCTGTAGTGCATGATTCTATGATGACAAAAATAAAACAGCAAAACTGACTCCAATGATAGAAAGGTCAAAAACCAGAGGGAATCGATTTGAAAGAAGCAGTGGGGATACGAGGGAAAAACCTCATCGCCACACAGAGGGGCTAGGATGTGGAATGTACTGCCTGACAGGGCGATGAAGGCAGATTCAACAGAAGCAATGCAAAGGGAATTGATCTGCATCTGAAATAAGAACTTTTACTGCTACGGCAGGGAAAGTCAGGCGAATGACACTAGGTGAACCGAAAGAACTGTGGATGCTGTAAATCAGAAAAAAAAACCAGAAATTGCTGGAAAAGCTCAGCAGGTGTGACAGCATCTGTGGAGAGAAAGAAATCAAAGTTCATCCTTCCTCAGGGCCACTGGACCCGAAACGTTAACTCTGATTGCTCTTCACAGATGCTGCCAGACCGGCTAAGCTTTTCCAGCAATGTTGGCTTTTTGACACCAGATGAACTGTTCCTTCAGGGAGCCAGGAGACACACTGGGCTAGGCACTCCGTTCTGTGCCGTAAACACTCCATGATTCTAGGATTTTAAACTACTGTGGGCCTAAGTCAATCCGTCAGGAAAGGAGGAATGGGTAAAGGAAGTTAGCATGTTTATTTTTAATGTTGCGTTCTTATTACACCCGGCTAGTATCCTCAGAAGGGAAGGTGGAGAGGCAGGTCGGACTGTGTGTCGGCGAAGTCAGTGGTACATTTGAAGGGCCTGGGCATTTAAACCTTACTTGCAGATCTTCGCCGCGGCGGTGTTCGTGGCGACTCCGTAAAAGTTGAAGGAAACCGGGGCCGTCGCCTTCAGCGGGTTCCGATGAAACCAGTGTGTCATTGTCGTTTACCGACTGGATGCAGAACGAAGCTGCCTGCTTCAAAATACCGTGTAGATCGGGAGGGGGAAAGAGAGAGAGAGAGAGAGAGAGAGAGATAGGGAAAGCGGCCTACTCCAAGACACCAAGACCGGGAGGAGGGAAAGCGGCCTATCTCCGTACACCGGGACCGGGGGAAGAGGAGGAGGCGGCCTGTCTCCGCACACCAGGACTGGGAGTGGCCTGTCACAGTCGCTCGGGAGAAGTAGGTATCGAGTACATCAAGACCGGGATAAAACCGGGGAGTTTCGGTTGGACACTGGTAGAAGCCAGAAACCAGGAACAGCTCGCGGGAGGCTGCGCGCTGACGTCAATCGTTCTCCTGGAGATCACATCCTCCAGCTAGACAACCGAATGCTGGTACTCTCCTTGTAATTTTCTTTTCATCTTAGACGAATTCTCCGAAACCGTTCTACCTGCCTTTGTTTTTCGCTTTTTTTATATAAAAAAAAGTTAATGACGGGGCGCCCATTACCGGACGATATCTCCGCCCCTCTCAGCTTCAGCAGACGTCATTGGGGAAATACAGCATCCTGATTGGCTGAGGGACCCTGGGCGCGCGGCCTGGCGATTACCTCATCTCAACCGTCACGTCCATGCGCCCGCTCGCCCGAGCTTGCCGAAGCCGATCGTTGATTGACTGCGCGGTGAGCCAGCCAGATGGAGGAGAGGGAGAACGGGCGGCACGGACAGCCAATCAGACCCGGCGAAAGTCCGGTGGGCGGGGATCGGAGGTGGGGCGACCCGTGTTGAGCCGCCATCAGGTTCGGGTTCAGGGCCTTTCTTGTTGCCTCCTCCTCCTTTGGCTCGGATTGCACACACAGCCCAGATGGGCTTGGTCAGGAGCTGGGTCTGGTACTGGTTGGAGGCTGTGACTTGAGGCACAATGTTAGGCGAGGAGTAGTTTACAAACCGAGTCCAAATGTTGACTTGATACTATTTGGAACGACAATATATATTTTAAACACTTAAAAGAATGACTGATATTAATAAAACAGTACAAAAATGGCACGCAAGTTTCAAAAAAGGTACAGACTTCGATTCCTGGGGACAGTTAGTGGAAGCTATCGACGAGTACCGAATGTGAGTCATTATTAATCCTGTTACATAAACCGTTTGAGTTGTTATTGACCAAACTTTTTCTGAAAAAAAATTATTTCAACGTAGATGACGTAGAAAGTTTAAAGAAAAATACTGAAGGTAGCGCCAATCTTTGGGCTTTAAACTGCCAGGGGAGCTTGCACAGTTCATTCTGCATCCACACCCTCTTTTGTTATGGGTGGAGACAGCAGGATATGTTGATGCTTGTTCTGTTTTGAACGAGAATACTTAGATTTTTTTTTGCCTTGTTTTGTTAAAATGTTTCTTGGTGAAAAGCTTCAGCTCACCATGTTTCATTATTTCAGCAAGACAAAGTAGAAAATAAAATTGAAATGCATTCTACTAGTTGGATATGGTTGTATTTTCCCTGCATCAGACACACAGACAACCTTGGTGTCACCAAGAGTTTAACTGCCTTCTGGTTGGGGTACTCTGGAATGACTTATGCACTTGACTTTTCTTAACTTTGTGGCAGCGTTTCTGGTCTCTATTCTGATAAGTTGCCCAAATGCACAGTTTATTTAACCGTTTGGTGGCTGCTGGCATCAACTGTACCCCTACTAATACAAAGTCATGCTCCATCAATGTGTGGATGCAATATATGGAGATTGCAAGTGAAAAAAAAATGCTATCAGAAAATTTGAAGTTGTGGTGGGTGCAATGGGTATAATTGAGGTTTTAATTTTTTAATTTTTGTGGGGTGTGGGTGGTTTTGGCTGGCCAGCATTTATTGCTTGTCCTAGTTGTCTTTGAGAAGCTGTTAGTGAGCTTCCTTCTTGAACTTCTGCAGTCCATATACTGTAGGTATACCCACAATTCCATTAAAGAAGGAATTCTAGGATTTTGACCTGCAGTAGTGAAGAAATGGTGATACGTTTCCAAGTCAGGCTGGTGAGTGGCTTGGAGAACTTGCAAGTGGTGGTGTGCCTATGTATCTGTTTCCCTTATTCATCCAGATGGAAGTGGTCATGGGTTTGAAAGGTGCTGTCTAAGGATCTTTGACAAATTTCTGCAGTGCATCTTGTAGATAATAGCAACAGTGTGTACTGAGCAATGATGGTGGATGTGGTACCACTCAAGCAGGCTGCTTTGTCTTGGATGGCGTCAAACTTTTTGAGAGTTGTTGGAGCTGCACCCATCCAGACAAGTGGGTGGTATCCTATCACAATCCCGACTTGTGGCTTATAAATAGTGGACAGGCTTTGGAGAATCAGGAGGTGAGTAACTCGCAGCAGTATTCCTAGCCTGTGACCTCCTCTTGTAGCCAGTGTGTTGATGTGTCGAGTCCAGTTGAGTTTCTGGTCAACGGTAACCCCAGGATGTTGATGGGTCTATTCAGTAATGGTAACACCCTTAAATGTCAAGGATTAGGGTTATGGATTCTCTCTTATTGGAGATGATCATTGCGTGATGTGAATGTTGCTTCTTTTCACAAAAGATGATGCAATCTAAGCCATGGTGAAACATGAGGTAATTCAGATGTTAGAGGTTTTAAGATTGATGAAGATGAATTATTGTACTTGATGTTAAATATTGAATGAATCAGAATTGAATGATGCATAAAAAGATGTTGAGGAAAGCAATTGTGGAAATTGTAGAGGCACTGGTCGTAATTTTCCTGCATTCCTTTGATTTACAAAATTGCAAATCCTTCTTCAAAAAAACTGCCAAGATAGGCCCAGTAACTGCAGACCAGCAGTTTGACCTCAATGTTTAGAAAACTTCTAGAAATGATAATTGGGGACTAAACTGAAAATCCACTGTGTGGAGTTGGAGGGACACAGCAGGCCAGGCAGCATCGGAGGAGCAGGAAAGTTGACATTTTGGGTCGGGTCCCCTCTTCAGAACTGAGGAGGGGGAGCCAAAACGTCAACTTTCCTGCTCCTCTGATGCTTCCTGGCCTGCTGTGTTCCTCCAGCTCCAAACCGTGTTATCTCTGACTTCCAGCATCGGCAGTTCTTACTGTCTCCAAGTCCTTTGGAAAAATGAGTTAATTAAGGAACCCAACAAGGATTTCTTAAGGACAACTTGTGTTCAACCATCTTGTTGGAGTTTTCAGATGAGATAACAAGTTCTATGTTGATGAGGTCTACTTAAGTTTCCAAAAGATATTTGATAAAGTCCCTCGTGACTTGTGACTTGGAATGTAGAGGACAGCCGCAACATGGGAATGAAATTGGCTGAGTGACAGAAATCAGAAATGGTGCACAATTGTTTGAATTCATTGAAAGTTTGATTGAATTCCTTGGAAGTCAGTTTAGGATCCCTGCTTTTCTGGAAATATTAATAACCTTGATTCTAGTATACAGGGCAAATTTCAAAATTTGCAGTTAGTAGGAAACCTAGAAGCATTATGAAGAGTGAGCAGAATAGCTTTGAACTATTCTGTCAAAACCCTGGAACTCCCATCTTAACAATACTGTGAGTGTACTTCCCAGTGACTGGACCAGTTCACTAAGGCAACTCATAATCACCCTTTTCAGGGGCAATTAAGGATGGATGTAATGCTGTCCTTGCTAATTATACCCACATCCTGTGAATGAATTAAAGTAAAAACGGTGGAATGGATGGATAAGTGGCAAGTGAAATTTAATGCAGAGAAGTTAGATCACATGGAATAGGGGGAGAACTAGCCATTTGGATACAGAACTGGCTCGAAGGTAGAAGACAGAGGGTGATGGAGGGTTACTTTTCAAACTGGAGGGTTATGACCAGCAGCGTGCCACGAGGATGATGCAGGGTCCACTGCTTTTTGTCATTTTTATATAAATGAGTTGGATGTGACCATGGCAGATATGGTTAGTAAGTTTGCAGATGACCCCAAAATTGGAGGTGTAGTGGACAGCTAAGAAAGTTACCTCCGAATACAACGGGATCTTGATCAGATGGGTCAATGGGCTGAGGAGTGGCACACGGAGTTTAATTTAGATAAATGTGAGGTGCTGCAATTTGGAAAGGCAAGTCAGGGCAGGATTTATACACCTGATGGCAAGGCCCTGGGGAGTGTTGCTGAACAAAGAGACCTTGGAGTGCAGGTTCATCAGCTCCTTGAAAGTAGAGTTGCAGGTAGATAGGATAGTGAAGGCAGTGTTTGGTATGCTTGCCTTTATTGGTCAGTGCATTGAGTATAGGAGTTGGGAGGCTCGGGCACTTCCTTTATTCGTTCACAAAATGAGGGTTTTGCTGGCTTGGCTAGGCCAGGTAAGGATGGTAGTTTCCTTCCGTAAAGGAGATCAGTGAACCAGATGGGTTTTTCCAACAGTCATCGTTAGATTCTTAATTCCAGATATTTTATTGAATTCAAATTCCACCATCTGCCATGACGGGATTCAAACCCGGGTCCCCAGAACATTATCTGGATCTCTGGGTTAACAGTCCAGTGATAATACTACTAGGCCATCGTTGCAGGTTTCAAAACCCTGTCCTTCCCAGGTTTCTTGTCTCCTGTACGTCCGTATAGATTGTACCCTTTATAGTTCACTTTGTACTGGGTCTCTCTTTTTCCTACCAAAATGAATCACTTCACGCTTAGAGTCATAGAAATGTACAGCATGGAAACAGATGAGTTGGACCGAAGGGTCTATGTTGACCAGATATCCTAAATAAATCTAGTCCATTTGCCAGCATTTAGCCCATATCCCTTTAAACCTTTCCTATTTATATACCCATCCAGATGCCTTTTACATGTTGTAATTGTACCAGCTTCCACCGCTTCCTCTGGCAGCTCATTTCCATACACGCACCACCCTCTGAAAAAGTTGCCCCTCAGGTGCCTTTTAAATTTTTCCCCTCTCACCTTAAACCTATGCCCTCTACTTTTGGAATCCACCACCCCAGAGAAAAGACCTTGTCTATTTACCCTATTTATGTCCTTCATGATTTTATAAACCTCTGCAAGATCACCCCTCAGCCTCCGACGCTGCAGGGTAAATAGCCCCAGTCTATTCAGCCTCTCCCTGTATTTCAAACCCTCCAATCCTGACAACATCCTTGTAAATCTTTTCTGAACCCTTTCAAGTTTCACAACATTCTTCCTATGGCAGGGAGACCAGAATTGAGCACAGTATTCCAAAAGGGGAGGCAATGGCCTAGTGGTATTAATTGCTGGACTGTTAATCCAGAAACCCAGACACTTAACTGCCCTCTGCGCAATTAGGGATGGGTAATAAATGCTGCCTAGCCAGCGATGCTCTCCTCCCGTGAATGAATAAAGAATAAATCCTAGGGTTTAGGGGCATAGAGTTCAAAAGCTAGGAGGAAGTAATAAATTTGTTGCCCTCAGCTGGACCCTAGTGTGTTCAGTTCTGGGCACAACAATTCAGGAAGGATGTGAAGGCACATAGAGAATGCAGAAAGGGTTCAAATGGTTTCAGGCTGAGACAGTTCAGTTATGCAGATAGATTTATCGGTTGACACTGCTTTCCTTGGAGAAGAGAAGATTGAGGGGAGATTTAACACATGGGGGGCGAGTTACTCAGTTGGCTGGATGGCTGTGATGCAGGGTGACGCCAACAGTGTGGGTTCAATTCCCTACCAGCTGAAGTTACCATAAAGGATTCTGAACCTCTCCTCACCTTGAGGCATGGTGACCCTCTGGTTAAATCTCTCAAGTAAGAGAGTAGCCCTGTGGTTTGGTAAGACTATGGCAAATTTAAGCAGATTTATTCAAAATTGTGAAGGTTCTGAGTCAACTGTTCCAATTGGTTGTAGGATTGAGAACCAGAGGAGCACAAGCTTAGGGTAACTGGCAAAAGAAGTAGCAATGCTGGCACAAGGGAAAACTTCTCGAGAGTGCTTAAATCTGGATAACACTAATGGAAGCAGGGTGAGTAAAGGGATTTAGGTACTTGGCTGAAGAGGAAGCATATGTAGGGCAGAGAAGTGGCAATCATTAAATTGCTGTGTCGGAGAACCAGGGACAAGTCTGGCCAGATGATCATCTCCTATGCTGCCACTATTCTGTGATTCCGGAATGTTTTGTGGACTTCATTTTCAGGAGAAAGAAAATGTGGTCATGAAGAGTTATTATTTCTTGCTAGGGTTTATAATGTTTGTATTGGCTTACATTTCAGCCCTGAGAAATTGCTTTAAAAGGTATGAAATTGCCAGGCTGTTACCAAGCATGAGTTTAAGATGTTTATGTCAAAAGTGTTGCAGTTGTTCCTTGTTGTGGCTGGAGCCTTTCATAACACATCTTACACTGACTAGCCTGTAAGGTGTTTTCCTCAAAACAGGAAATGGGTGTGTAACTTTTGCAGGAAACAGTCTTAGTGGACTATTCCTGGAAATGTCCTCTAAGAGATTTGCTACTATATATTTTTACTTTATTGGTTAATTATAGATTTGTCCTTAGAAAAATGGGTGTCTAATAGGGTTCATAATTCAAACTTTTGGAACTCTGAGGAAGAGGGAATGAGTGCCAAGTTTTTGTTTTGTTGCTTATTTTCTCCCTTTGAGTCCTGACAATGTTGATTCATTGTTTGGTTCCTTATCCATGGATATGAGCGTCAATAGGATTTACAGTGTCAAAGGTAAGGTGGGAGTTACTGTCCTTGACGTAAGGCAGCATTTTTGACTGTGTGTCATCAAGGAGTTTGATGTCATTGGGAAATGAGGAAAAGCTCCATTGCTTGGAGTCATACCTGATACAGAAGAAGGTGGTTGTGGTTGTGCGCAACCTTCCCTGTAATAATTCTTCTACTTTGCGGATGTCTGAGGGGCATACGTGGCAGTGGCTTTTGCAAGCGGGAAACAATGTGTCAGCACACCGAACAGCATGTGCCAAAAGTTGGCAAATAGAGTATGTGAGAAAATGAGAAGAAGTTCATTTTGGAAGGGAGAACAAAAGAACAGTATTATTTAAACAGAGAAAAACTGCAGAAAGCTGCAACACATAGGGCCTTTGGAGGAGGGTACTTGTGCACAAAACACAAAGCTAGCACAGATGCAGCAGGTAATCAGGAAGGCTAATGGAATGTTGCACACTGTGAGCGTTTCAGTCCCCTTATTTAAGGAAAGATATTTCATTGGAGGCGTTTCAGAGAAGGTTCACGAGGATGATCCTTTTGTATGAGCAAAAGCTAAACAGCTTGGTACTCGACTCATTAGAGTTTAGAAGAATAAGAGGTATATTTTATAGGATTCTTCAGGGACTTGACTGGGTAAGTGCAGAGAGGATGTTGCCCCTTTGACTTTAGGTCCAGAGGGCATAGCCTGAGATTAAAGGGGCACTAACACAAGAATGAGATGAGGAGGTACTTCTCAGAGGGTTGAGAGGTTTTGGAACTCTTTGCTACAGAGAGCTGTTGGGGCAAAGGTCTTGTGTATATTTAAGGCTGAGATAGATTCTGGATCAGTAAAGGAATGATGGTTATGGGGAAAGGGCAGGTAAGTGAATGTGAGGAAAGTTGGAGGCAATGATCCTATTGAATGGTAGAGCAAGCTTGAGGGACAGAATGGCCCCCTACTGTTCATATTACAGTCTTATAGTCTTATGCTGTCAAGAGCTGTCACTTTCACCTCACCTTTGGATTTAAGCTCTCTTGTCCACGTTTGAACCAAGGTTATAATGAGGGGAGGAGCTGAGTGGTTCTGGCAGAACCCAAACTGGGCCTCACTGAGCAGGTTATTGCCGAGCAGGTGCTGCTTGATAGCACTGTTGATAACACTTTACTGATGATCAAGAGTAAACTGATGGGGTGGTAATTAGCTGGGTTAGATTTGTCCTACCTTTTGTGTACAGGACATTTCTGGGCAATTTTGCACATTGTCAGGTGGATGCCAGTGCTGTAACTGTACTGGAAGCGCTTGGCGAGGGGAGCAGCAAGTTCTGGAGCACAAGTTATCAGTACTATTGCCAGAGTCTTGTCAGGGCCTGTAGCCTTTACAGTATCCAGTGCCTCCAATCATTTCTTTATATCATCTGGAGTGAATCGATTTGGCTGAAGATGGCCATATGTGACGCTGAGGACCTATGGCAGTGGCTGAGAGATCATCCACTTGGCAACTCTGGCTGCGGATTGTTGTGAATGCTTCAGCCTTATTTTTTGATATTTTGTAACGAGTAACTCACCTCCTGACACCAAAGCTTTCTACCAATAAGTACAAGTCAGGAATATGATGGAATACTCCCCACTTACCTGGATGAGTGCAGCAAAGTTCAGCATCCAAGACAAAGCAGTCTGCTTGATTAGTGGTCCGTGCACCACTTTCAACGTTCACTCCCTCCACCAGCGACGTACAATGGCAGCAGCGTGTATTCGCCTACTTGATGCACTGTTGCAAATCACCAAGGCTTCATAGACAGCCTTTTCCAGCCAGTGATCTTTACCACCTAAAAGGACATGAGCAGTATATATATGGGAGCACCAGCACTAGCAAATTCTCTTCAAACCACATACCGACATGACTTAGTGATATCACCATCCCTTCACTGTCTCTGAGCCAAAATCCCCTAGTAATAGTCTGTGAAAATAGTCCTACCAGATGGACTGCAGTGGTAGAAGAAGGTGACTCTCCTCCTGAGGTCAAGTAAGAATGAACAACAAATACTGGCAATGCCCACAGCCCATGAACAAAATTGGGAAAGTGTCACTGGATAGCAGTTGCTCTAGAATCCTTGACCAATTTCTCCCTTTTGAATTGCAATACTTTATCATTGCTCTGACTGTGATTAGCTAACTGAAAATGGATCAAGAACAGCACCTGAGATTGACTTGTTCTCACAACATGTCCTGTCAGGAATGTTTGCATAGGTCACCAATCCGCCAATGCATTTAAGATGCAAAATCATGGGTAAATTTGAACAAATGCCTTTAGTAGTGAAACTTCATGCATCAAACAGATATTTCCTTGTTTATTTTTCATGATTGGAGATGTGAAATACTTATCATCTGACATCATTGCATCCTATACAGCCAAGTTAAGGTTAGTCTTAGCGCTGTTAGTTTTATGAATCCATTCGCCACACAAGTCTTGTTGCAAATTTTTCAGAGATTGATGCAGTCCTTTTGCTGTAGTTCAGTCTTTTACACCTGTCACCTGCCAGATAAGGAGAATTTAGGAAAGATCCTTTTTATTTGTTCAGAGATAGTAGGATCTGCCGATGCTGGAGAATCTGAGATAACAAGGTGTAAAGCTGGATGAACACAGCAGGCCAGGCAGCATCAGAGGAGCAGGAAAGCTCATGTTTTGGGTCTGGACCCTTCTTGCTTCTCTGGTGCTGCCTGGCCTGCTGTGTTCATCCAGCTCTACACCTGGTTATCTCTTGTTATTCGTTAAATCCTTTCAGCAAAATCTGAGGGAGGCTTGGGGACCGCTTTGCAGAACACCTATGCTCGGTTCGCATTAAACAACTGCACCTCCCAGTCGCAAACCATTTCAACTCCCCCCTCCCATTCCTCAGACAACATGTCCATCTTGGCCCTCCTGCAGTGCCACAACGATGCCACCCGAAGGTTGCAGGAACAGCACCTCCTATTCCGCTTGGGAACCCTGCAGCCCAATGGTATCAATGTGGACTTCACAAGCTTCAAAATCTCCCCTCCCCCTACTGCATCCCAAAACCAACCCAGCTTGTCCCCGCCTCCCTAACCTGTCCTTCCTCCCACCTATCCCCTCCTCCCACCTCAAGCCCCACCCCCATCTCCTATCTACTAACCTCATCTCGCCCCCTTGACCTATCCGTCCTCCCTGGACTGACCTATCTCCTCCCTAACTCCCCACCTACACTCACCTTTTACTGGCCTCTTTGACCTGTCTGTCTCCTCTCCACCTATCTTCTCCTCCTATCCATCTTCTATCCGCCTCCGCCTCCCCCTCTCTCCCTATTTATTTCAGAACCCCTTCCCTCCCCCATTTCTGAAGAAGAGTCTAGGCCCGAAACATCAGCCTTCCTGCTCCTCTGATGCTGCTTGGCCTGCTGTGTTCATCCAGCTCTACACCTTGTTATCTCAGATTCTCCAGCATCTGCAGTTGCTACTATCTCTGAGCAAATATTCTGTTGGTTCATACTGATCTAATCAACCATAATTCTTACTATAAACTTTTCTGGTACTATCTGAAGCCAATGAGGACATTGTTTATCAAATCTTTTTCATTGACATTTTGACTTCCAAAAGATTGGGATTTTTTGCAAATACTGGTCTACATTTTAATAAACCTTCTAAAGTTCAAATGGACAATGTGTATGGAATTCAGCTAGCCTGCTCTGCCACCTCTTCCCTGTAAACATGTTTGTTTTTCTCTTCGGGTGCTTTTTGTTTTCATTTTGTGGGACGTGGGTGTCATTGGCTGGCCAGCATTTATTGCCTGTCCCAATTGCCCTTGGTGCTTATCCAATTCTTATATGAAACTTATCTTTCCAGTTGCCTCCAGGCACGCATTCCAAATCCTAACTGTTTGCTGCAGTTTGAAAAACATTTTCTCCTGTCATTGGTTCTTTTGCCACTCTCTATAAATTCGTATTCTACAGTAATTGACCCTTCCAACAATGAGAATATTTCCTCCATTTCATGTACCCGCATAGATCATAAAGTCCCTACAGTGTGGAAACAGGCCATTCAGCCCAACAAATCCACTCTGAACCTCCAAAGAGCATCCCACTATGACCCATCCCCCTACCCTATCCCTGTAACCCTGTATTTCCCATGGGAACACACCTAACCTAAACATTCCTGAACACTACGGGCAATTTAGCATGGCCAATTCAACTAGCCTGCATGTCTTTGGAGTGTGGGAGGAAACCAGAGCACCTGGCGGAAACCCACGTAGACACGGGGAGAATGTGCAAACTCCACATAGACAGTCACCTGAGGGTGAAATTGAACTGAGGTCCCTGGTGCTGTGAGACAGCAGTGCTAACTGCTGAGCCACCATGCTGCCCATCTGTCATGATTTTGAACAGCTTCATGTTCTTCCTAAAAGATGGTGTTCAGAATTGGCTACATATTCCAGATGAAGCCAAATCAGTCTTAATTATAAAAGTTCATTTCGATGATCTTGTTTTTGTACACCCAGCTCCATTTATAAAACCCAGAGTCCTATATACCTTATCCACTTGTCAACTGCCCCATGTTCTTCGATGGATTGTGCACATAGAGCCTACTAAGCATTTCGTAGTTGTACCTTTTATTTTATGTTGCCAGTCATTATTTTCAGTACAATGCATCACTTAATATTTTCCTGCATTAAATTTCACGTTCCATGAGTCTGCCTTTGTACATTTTTGGTCACTCACTATTTTCCTCAATACTTCTGTTTTATGTCGTGCACATTTTGAAATTGTGTCCTGTACAGCCAAGTCTCGATAAAGGAAAGCTGTGGTCCTACTACAGACTCTTGGACTATGCTTTGCTTTGCTCTGAAAATCAGCCATTCACGACAACTTTCTTGTTTCCTGTAACTCAGTCAACTTTGTAATCCATGTGCAAACAGATATTACTGGAAAAACTCAGCAGGCCTGGCAGCATTGGTGGAGAGAAAGTTAACATTTCGGGTCTGGTGACCCTTCTTCATGTAACCCAGCAGGACAGAAGAGAAGCTTTTCGAGCCAATAGATTAGCTGTTTTGGGGAGCTGTACCAAGATAGCTCCATATAGTTAAGCCACTGAACAATGATGGTGGTGAGAGGTGGGTATTTTCTTTCAAATTTACTCATGAGATGTCAGTGTTGCTGGCTAGACAAATATTTATTGCCCATCCCTAAGTGCCTTTCAGAATGTGTTGGTGAGCTTCCTTGATCTGCTGTAGTCCAAGTGTTGTAGTTAGCACCCTTGTGCCCTTTGGGAAGGAATTCCAGGATTTCGTCACAATGGCACTGAAGGAAGAGTTAAATATTTCCAAGTCAGAATGGTGAGTGGCTTAGAAGGGACCTTGCAGCCCAAACTGGATGTTTACCAGGTCTTGTTTATTTGAACATGGACTGCTTCAGTATCCGACGAGTTGCAAGTGGTGCTGAACATTGTACAATGATTAGTTAACATCCTCACTTCTAACCTTACGATGGAAGCTTGGTGGTTGTTGAAGCAACTGAAGATGGTTGGATCCAGGATACAGCCCTGAGGAATTCCTGTTCCACCATGACTATGATTTATCATCTCACTCAGTATCCTTTTCCCACTTTCTCCCCATGCTGTTTGATGCATTTAGCATTTATCTATTTCCTTGAAAACAATCAATGTTTTGGCTTTGGTTGCTTTCTGTGGTACAGAATTCTAATGCTGACCACTTTTTGGGTGAAGATCTTTCTCCTCATCTCAGGATGGTTGTATCTTGTATCTTGTATCTTGTATCCTGTATCCTAAAGTAGGACACCTGGTTCTGGACTCCCCAGTTATTGGGAACATCCTTCCTGTGTTTCCCATTCCCTTTCAGTCAATTTTGTTTGGGCTGTTTAATGCCACGCTTGGTCAAATGGGACCTTGATGTCCAGGATAGTCACTCTCACTTCACCTCTGGATTTGAGCTCTTTTGTCGATGTATGAACCAAGAGTGTAATGAGGTGAGGAGCTGAGTGGCCCTGATTGACACCGAGTTTGGGTTCCATGAGCAGGTGCTGCTCGATAGCACTGTTGATAACACCTTCCATTTAATTTCACACTTTGATCGAGAGTGGACTGATGGGGCAGTAATTGGCTGGTTAGATTTGTCCTGCCTTTTGTGTACAGCACGTTGTCAGGTGGATGCCAGTATGTACTGGAAGAGCTTGGTCAGGGGAGCAGCAGGTTCTGGAGCCCAAGTCATCAGTACTATTTCCAGAGTTTTGTCAGGTCCCAAAGCCTTTGCACTACCCAGTGCCTCCAACCATTTCTTCGTATCACATGGACTGAATCAAATTGGCTCAAGACAGGCCTGTGGGAAGCTGGGCACCTCTGGAGGAGGCCAAGATAGATCATCCTGTTTGTACTTCTGGCTGAAGATTGTTGCAAATGCTTCAGCCTTATCGAAACATTGAATATCAGCCCTTTTCAACCTGTTCCGCAATTTTATATGGTCATGGTGGATCATCCGCCTGAGCACCCTGTTCCCATTTTCTCCCCGTCTTTAGCATTGATGTGCTAAGCTTTCCCATTATTAAGGATGGAGATATTTGTAAAGCCTCCTTTCAGTGAGTCATGTGATTGTCTACCACTCTTCAGAACTTAATGTGGCAGGCCTGCAGAGCTTAGATCTATTCTATTGGTTGTGGAATCACTTACCTACTTCTGTTTGGCATGCAAGTAGTCTTGTTTTGTCATTACACCAGGTTGACACCTCACTTTCAGGTATAACTAGTGCTGATCCTGGCATGTCCTCCTGCACTCTTTGTTGAACTAATGTTGATCCCCTCCCTTGATGGTAATGGGGTAATATGCTGAGCCATAAGGTTGCAGATTGTATTGGAGTATGATTCTGCTGCTGATGGCCCACACCACCTCAGGGAGTTGCTAGATTTGTTCAAAGTTTATCACAGTAACAGTTACAGCCAACATGATGAAAGGTATTCTTAATGTAAATGTGGGACTCCGTCTCCACTAGGACTGTGTGGGCATCACTCGTAACTATTTTTCTAATCAACCTGTTTAGAGATGTTATTACACACCTCTGGAGCAGGTATGTCTTAACCCAGTTCTCCCAGTCCAGGGGTAGAGACACTATCACTGCTCCACAAGAGGGCTGGTCACTCTTACTGTCAGACACAACGCACCTATGATAGACTGATCAGTATGGATGAAATCAGGTATGTTTTTCACCTCTGGTTCCCTCACCACCCACTACAGACCCAGTCTAGTAGCAATGTCTTTTAAGACTTGACCAGCTCAATCAGTAGTGCTAATGCCACGTAGTCCATCTGGTTTCATTTCTTGTTTGAAACTTTCTAGGGATTATTACAACTGAGTTGCTTGCTAGGTCATCTCAGAGGACAGTTAAGAGTCAGTCACATTGCTGTTGATCTGGAGTCACATATAGGCCAGGCCAGGTAAGGGTGGCAGATTCCTTTCCTGAAGAACATGTTTTAACCAGGTGTTTTTTCCAACAATCAACAATGGTCTTAGTTCCAGATTTTTATGGAATTCAAAACCTACCGACTGCCATGGTGAGATTTGAACCAGTCCCAGAACATTACCTGGATCTAGTAGTAGTCTAGCAATAATGTCAGTGGGCCACTGCTTGCATATAGTGGCCATAATCAACAGATGTTGCAGGCAAAGCAGAAACATGACTAAAGAATAGCCACTGTGGCAGGATGCTGGAAAATTAATGGACTTGTTGAGCTGTGTCACAGTAGGAATGGCAAATGTTCAAATTCACAATGGAATGGAATGGGAAGGAGGCCAGAAACCAAATTGATGGTGTTGGGCTGAAGTAATATATAATACATAATAAATATATGTTAGGACCAGGAGTAGTTCATTTATTAAGATTTTGGCTGATCTGATTGTGCAAATTCAACTCCACATTCCTCCCTACACTCCACTTCATCTCTATCTTAAATGGGTGACCCCTTATTTTGAAACAATGGCTGTTAGTAGTGGATAATCAGTTTTGCTATTGTAGCCATCCTTCTTATAATTCTTCTAGTTCATTCATGGGATGTTGATATAACTGCAAGACCAGCATTTACTGTCCATCTGCAGTTGTCCTCGTAGATTTAAATTTAATTGTTTTTTAGTCTCGAAGTGCCTGGTTTAAAGTTAATTGACTGATATTCAAACTGGTTGCCTTGCTAACAAAGCAAAACTGCCTGGATTGCTAACCATACAGCCTTTGATACAAATGTTTCCATTTCAGGAGCTCTCTGTGCATCTGCAATCCACAAGCTGCCCACAGACTACTTTTTGAATCTCTAAACACTGAAAAAGAGCATCATCGTTTAAAGGGACTGTGCACTCTTCCCCCGTCCTTATCATTTTACAAAGTTCAAATTCAAACGTCCTATCTTCCAATCCACAAATACTCTACCCAACTTCGGAAAATGTACTAATTCAGTGATTTTACTTGGACAAACAGAATTTGCACATGATAAAGTCCCACAAACAGCAATTAAATGAATAGACAGCATTTTTCTAATGTTATAGAATCATAGAGCATAGAAATGGGTCCTTCAACCCAGAATGTCAATGCTGACCAACAAACACCAAACTACAATAATCCCTTTCACCTGCACTTGATCCATAGCTTACTGTGCCCTGGCATTTGCCTTAATTCACTTTGCGATGTTTACACAATGTCAAATTTAATATATTATGTGGTGACAAATAAAGTCTACTGTTGATGAAATCTTTCCGTCCTTTGCATCTTTAAAGTACATCTCAAAGCCACAGTTTTAATGTCTTATTGCCAAATAGTACCTCTAATAGTGCAGCACCAACTTTGTTCTTTTCTGGAGTGTCAACTTAAATTATGTGCTCAGTTGCTGGAATAGAATTTGAACACTGAACTGAGTGAGAATGGATGAGCTACCAACTCAGCCAGCTCTGATGATTAGACTTTGTTCTCTACTTTTATTATTATTTATAAGAACAAGAGTAGCCATTTCATGCCTTGGACCTGTTCTATCATTCAAATAAATCCAGCCTGGCCCGTGGTCAAATTCCACACACACCTTCATCCCAAAAATCCTGAGTAATCGAGGTTTAGTGACCTGAGATTTTAAATTAACAGTTGATCTAGCATCTTGCTCAATGGGACCTGTGGGGTCTTTTCCATGAGTTACTGAACGCAACCATGTAGGTGCGGTGTGCAGTCAGGAAGGCAAATAGTATATTGTCCTTTATTGTAAGAGGACTTGAGTATAGAAGTAAAATGCTTCGGTGGGACTGCAATTGGAGTATTGAACACCGTTTCATTCTCCTTGTGTAAGGAAGAATATGCTTGTCATAGAGAGAGTGCAGCCTGGAGGTGCTGAATGATTTATTTCTGCTCCTATTTTTTATGTTTCTATCATTTACCTCTTTTTAATACAACGTGGAAACA
Organism: Rhincodon typus; assembly: GCF_021869965.1. Lineage (NCBI taxonomy): Eukaryota > Metazoa > Chordata > Chondrichthyes > Orectolobiformes > Rhincodontidae > Rhincodon > Rhincodon typus. Next base: position 761 of record NW_025967096.1, on the reverse strand, counting down.
AACCCTTCAGTCCAATAGTCCATGCTGACCAAGTTTCCCAAACCAAACTAGTCTCACTTGCCTGCATTCAACCCTCCAAATCTTTCCTATTCATCTACTTATCCAAATGACTTTTAAATGTAACCATACCTGCATCGCCCACTTCCTCTGGTAGTTCGTTCCCCCAACCCAGAGAAAAGACCTTTGTTATTCACCTTACCTGTGCCCCTCATGATTTTATAAACCTCTATAACGTCACCCCTCAACCTCCTATGGTCTGGTGAAAAAAGGTCCCAGCCTATTTAGCACTTCCTTACAACTCAAAACCTCCAGTCCTGACGGCATCCTAGTAAATATTTTCTGAACCCTCTTCAATTTACTAATATCCTTCCTATAGCAGGGCGACCAGAACTGTACACAATGCATCAAAGGTCAAACTCCTCCTCTCAATGGTCTGAGCAATGAAGAGTTTTCCAAATTTATGCAACCTTCTGTAGAGGTATTTCCTAACTTTGTGCTTGGTACTAAAATTTTCTACCTGGTTGTAGACTGCTAAATGATCAAATTGGATACCTTGGGGGATAAACTCTGCCTCACTCCAAATATCATGAAGATGTTGATTAAATTGCCCCATAAGATGTAGGAGAAGTAGGCCTTTAAGCCCATTGAGCCTGCTCTGCCATTCAATGAGTTTGTGGCAAATCTGATAATCCTCAACTCCACTTTCCTGCCTTTCTCCTATAACTCATGATTCCCTTACTAATTAAAAATTTGTCTATCTC
>NW_025967095.1:15365-25000 GCF_021869965.1 Rhincodon typus | reverse complement strand
GTGAAACATAGGGTGTGCAGGGTATTTCTATGGAAGTGGACATTCGCCAGTCTGACTGAGCTTGAGGAACACCACTTGAGTGAAGGCAATTGCATAGACATACTCAGGACATATCTTTAACAGAGGAACTCTCGGTCAGCCCACAGCAAAACCGCAAAACAAAGCCAAGGCTCGGCCATTGTAGTTACTGCCATTATGTGGACTCAAAATAGCAAAACAGTCCTACTTGACCTAAATTGAATAAGATAACTTGTAGGTCGCTATCCAGGAGAGTGCACACGCTGAAAAGTCCACCTCCATCTGGTTTGGAACAGTTAAACTGCTTAGCGACATCCAAATCAGAACCCATCAAAATAATCATCTGGTTAAATGGCAGTCCGATATCGGTGTGCCACTTTCTGTGATCACAGAACCAGTCATTAACAAAATTCACTCTGTATTTCAACTTTTAGGTTCGCACAAGACTGAGTTTGGCCAGACCAAGAACCTATACCAGGGAACCTTTACAGATTAAGGGTACAACTTCAGTTCGGCTCTTTCATTAAACACAGCTGGTTCAGTTACCACTGATTATAATAAGAGGCTCAGGCCTAAACTTGATGGTGCCAAATTGGTTGTGAGAGAGATTCATCGAGATTGGTTCAATATTTTTCAATTAGAAAATATCTGCTTGAGCGAAGTCCTAACTAAATACGTGGAAGTCTTCCAGGAAGGTCTAGGGACTGTCAGAGGAGCCAAGACCATCTTGCATGTTGACCAGGAAAAAATTCCATGATTCTACAAGGCCCACCCAGTGCCATTTGCCTTACAGGCAAAAGTAGATGCAGAAATCAGAAGGCTGGAAAGTGAAGGAATTATCAAATCAGTTGAGTTTACAGAATGGGCAGCACCGGTCATACCGATATTTGAAGCCCAACAGGTCAGTTCACCTTTATGGGAATTTTAAACAAATTGCAAAATGCTTTTTGAAACTGGATAAATACCCAATCCTTCACTTAGAGGATTTATATACAAAGCTGGCAGGAGTCCTACCCTTCACAAAGCCGGACATGAGCCATGCATACTTGCAATTGCAGTTAGATGAGGATTCCCAAAAGTATGCTGGGTTTGTTCCAAGACATTGCCATTTGGGGTATTGTCAGCCTGTGCAATTTTTCAGCGGATGATGGAAAACATTTTACAAGGTCTACCCCAGGTCACCATTTATTTCGATAACCTGCTAATAACAGGGAAGAGCAATAAGAAGCACTTAGAGAACTTGGACATAGTCCTCACATGTTTCTCCAAGGCAGCCATATGCCTTAAAAGGGTAAAATTTGGGTTCCAGGCACCCCAAGTGGCCTACTTAGGATACAAAGTCGACAAGATGGGGTTACACCTGTTTGAAGGTGAAGTGAGGGCAATGAAAGGTGCGTCGGCTCCCATGTCTGTCGGTCTTTCTTTGTGCTGTATGTTATTATGGAAAGTTCAAACATAATCTGGCCTCTATCCTGGCACCTTTGCATCAACTCTCAAGGTTCAGCCTTGGAAATGGTTGCGTAACCAAGCTATAGCTTTCATTGAAAGGTACCGCCAATGGAGGGGTCCATAATCATTTTGAATTTTCTGGACACACTTCCAGTCACAGCTGACACTATCAGACTTTGGACACAGAAAGATCTGATCCTGGCAAAATTGAAACAGAGGAAACCAAAGGGCCATCACAACCAGAACTGAAGCCTTTTTGGACCCTGACAGATCAAATCATAGCAGAGGATGACATATTATTATGGGGAACAAGAGTGATTGTCCCGAGCAAAGGTTGCTGTCAGATACTGGCTGAACTCCACCAGGGTCATCCAGGGGTTTCCAAAATGAAGGTATTGGTGATAAGTGATGTGTGGTGGCCAGGACTGGATGCAGACATAGCTGCATTACGAACAGTGTCCAGAGTACCAGAAAGGACAAAACGTGCCACCAGCAACTCCTGTATATTTGTGGGAATGGCCAGGTAAACCCTGAACTCGGTTAGACATTGACTATATAGGTCCTTTCTTGGGCTCAATGTTGTTCGTCATCGTGAACACCCACTCAAAGTGGATGGATATACATAGAGTTCATTTGTCAAACACAGGGATGATGATCAAAAACCCGTGTGCATCTTTTGCAATACACAGACTCATGGAAGCGTTGGTCACAGATAATGGCCCATCATTTACCAGCAGGGAATTTGAGTATTTCCTAAAGTCAAATGTTATTCATCATATAAGGACAGCTCCATACCATCCAATGATCTGGCAGAAAGAGTAGTCCAAAGTTTGAAGGCAGGCTTAAAGAAACAGCCTACAGCTTCACTAGGTACGAAACTCTCCAGGTTCCTGTTTGATTACTGGACCACCCCTCATACAACTACAGGGATAGGTTCAGCAGAGTTACTCATGGGGAGAAGGCTTTGCACCAGGTTAAATCTGATCTTTCTGGATGTTTTGGAGGAGGGGAGCATCAGCAATGCCAATGCCAGCCACAAGACACTGCTAAGTAAGAGAAACAGTTCACTTCAGGGAACAAAGTTTGGTGGAGGAACCACTGGAATGGCCCTGCATGGGTAAGAGGATGGTTAACGTGAGGTCACATCAAGTGTATAAAGTTTGGGTACATGTAGACCATATGAAAGCTACAAACTTGCAAATGGTGTGGGAGCAAAAAATGCCCGGCTTACTGCCTTTCAGACTGTTCTGGAACCTGTGGGTTCTCCCTGTCCGTGAAGCTTTGAAGATATTTTGGAATCTGAGATGGACATGGCGGCTGTTGCTGCCTTAATGCTTTTGCCACCTGAACAGGAGAATGAATTTTTTTCAGAGATGCTCCAGGCACAAGAGGCGAGCTACTGGGCATTACATGGCACCCATTTCAGAAGCAGAGTTGGAGGAATCTGACCCAGTGCTATAATGCCCCAGGAGGAGCTACAAAAATAAACTGGCCTGTGTCCTCAGACTGGGCGGGGGGGAAGGGGGTGGAATTAGTGAATTTAGTAAGGTCAGCCAGATGGACCTCATAGAATTTGAGTTCCCTGATTGGAGCTGTTAATCTGGTTCTATCAGAGAGCCCTGGCTGACAGATACAAATAGAAGTGTATTTACACACAGACAACATGGGTGCGGTGGGGAAAAATAAGCATTACTAAAATAAAGAAAAATAAAAATAAATAAATAAATAGGAACGTCAGAGGTTCTGTTCACTGAGAGCTGGCTCCGAGGGAGCTGGATCAATGTCAAGGACTTTCCCTATATAAATAAAGGGCTACCTGGTGACGGGATACTGGCCTCTGTGGAATTATTTCACTGGGCACCACACTTTTGGAAGGAGTTGAAGGCATTGGAAAGACAGCAGAAAAGATTCACATGAACATTTTGAGTAACTTCAGTTAATTAGGTACTTTGGAGAAGAGATGGTTGGGAGGAGATTTGATAACAAGTAATGGAACCATTGGGAAAAGTGGTTTCACACAGTGTGATGAGAATCTGGAATGTAATGCTTGACATTGAACTGGCTTCTAACACATTCACAACATTCAAGATGGATATGAATAGTTAACTGCAAAGGAAGAAAATGCAGGTAGAGCAAGAAAGTGGGCATGACTATAAGAAACAGGAGCAGGAGTGAAGTTTCCGGCCTATCAAACCTGGTCCACCATTCATCGTGATCATGGCAGATATTGGGCTTCGACTTGTTTAAGCAGCACTCCCCAAACAACACTCAAAAGAAGCTTGACACCATCTAGGACAAGGCAGACCGCTTGACTCGCACATCCACTCCTTCTGCCAGTGTGTAGCTGCAGTGTGTACTATATACAGCAAGACTCCTTAGAGTCTTCCAAACATAGAAGCACTTTCACTTACAAGAATAATGACAGCAGGAACATGGGAACACCACCACCTGCAAGTTTCTCTCCAAGCTACTCACCATCCTGACTTGGAAACATATCACTGTTCCTTCACTGTCACGGGGTCAAAATCCTGGAATTCCCTCCCTTAGGGCATTGTGGATCTATCTTCACCAAATTGACTGCAATAGTTCAAGAAGGCAGCTCAACACCACCTTCTCCAGATCGATTAGAGATAGACAGTAAATGCTGGCCCAGTCAGTGATGCCATATCCCATGAGTGAATTAAAAATGAACTTCCTGCCCCTTTGCCTCATAAATTGATAATTGATAATGGAAAACAAGAAAACAATTAAACAGCTACTATAGCTCAGTCTCCATAGAAGACACAAATCATCTCCCAGAAATGCTAGGGAAGCAAGGATCTTTTTGAATAAGAGGAATTGAAAGAAATTAATATTAGATTAAAAATAAAAATTCCCTAGCACTAAAGGGACTGAAGGTTGATATATCTCCAGAGGCTGATAACCTACATGTCAGGGTAGTAAAGGAGGTGGCCATGAAAACAGTGGATGCTGTCACAATCCACTTGTGAGATTTCACTGATACTCAAACTCTACTACTCTCATAGTTGTCACAAAAATTAAAGACTTAGTCAAATTTCCACAAAGTGTCCCAGTAAACCTATCTTATTGACTCAGATTAACAGAAAATACTGACCATGCTTCTGTACTTAACATGAATCTACTATTTATTACAAAGACCACAATTCTGACCACAGGAAAAAAAAAATGATCAATTTCTCATGCTACTGGATTAAGGTCTATACCCTACATAGAACCCCGACACACACATAAACAAACATAGATGTTATGCGTCGAGGAAAGAAAAATTGTGATAACACAGTCCAAAGCACCAGTCTACAGGATTTAATGTGGTGTTTCTTCCCAGTCATTTTGATCTCTGATCTCCTTTCTGGACTCTCAACTCTTCGATGAAGACACAGGGTGGTTGACACGTTGATGGTTAGTCTTTCAGTCACTGGTTAGAGATAATAGCTTATAGCAAATGGCGGGAGAGAATAGTTTGACATCTTTCACTTCTTGGTTACTTCACTGCAGAAACAGACACAAAAAAAATGCTGTCCACTACAGCCTGAAGACTTTCAGCTCTGTATTGCTCACATGCACACTGTCTACTTGTCTGGGAGCCAACAGGAGATTTGTTGTTGTGCAGATGACTTCTGGCCTCCACAGCTGATTCTGATCACAGAAACCAATCAGCATTCTCTGCCTGCCTAAGACTTGTTCTACACACTTACCAACAGTGCCTGAGACTGCGATGGCTTCTGAGATCTCTTCCCTCTCCTTTAACCTTCCTTATCCATAAGACCATAAGACACAGGAGCAGAAATTAGGCCATTCGGCCCATCAAGTCTGCTCTGCCATTCAATTATGGCTGATAAGTTCCTCAACCCCATTCTCCCGCTTTCTCCCCGCAACCCTTGATCCCCTTGATAATCAAGAACCTATCTATCCCAGTCTTAAATATACTCAATGACCTGGCCTCCACAGCCTTCTGGGGCAGTGAATTCCACAGATTCACCACTCTCAGGCTGAAGAAGTTTCTCTTTATCTCCGTTCTAATAAGTCTTCCCTTTACTCTAAGTCTGTGCCCGCAGGTCCGAGTCTCTCCGACAAATGAAAACATCTTCCCAACATCCACTCTGTCCAGACCATTCAATATTCTGTAAGTTTCAATTAGATCCCCCTTCATCCTTCTCAATTCCAATGAGTATAGTTCCAGAGTCCTCAAACATTCCTCATATGTTAAGCTTTTCATTCCTGGGACCATTCACGTGAACCTCCTCTGAACCCGCTCCAGGGCCAGTACATCCTTCCTGAGAAATGGGGCCCAATACTGCAACAATACTCCAAATGTGGCCTGACCAGAGCCGTATAAATCCTCAGTAGTACATCCCTGCTTTTATATTCAAGTCCTCACATATGCGAACATTGCATTTGCCTTCCTCACTACTGACTCAACCTGCAAGTTTACCCTGAGAGAATCCTGGACTAGAACTCCCAAGTCTCTTTGCACTTCAGACTTCTGAATTTTCTCCCCATTTAGAAAATAGTCCATGCTTTTATTCTTCTTACCAAAGTGCATGACCTCACACTTTCCCAAGTTGTACTCCATCTGCCATTCCTTTGCCCACTCTCCTAACCTTTCCAAATCCTTCTGCAGCCTCCCCATCTCCTCAATACTACCTGTCCCTCCACCTATCTTTATATCATCTGCAAACTTAGCCAGAATGCCCACAGTTCCTTCATCTAGATTATTAATGTATAAAGTGAAAAGTTGTGGTCCCAACACTGACCCTTGCAGAACGCCACTTGTAACTGGCTGCCATCCTGAGAAAAACCCTTTTAACTCCACTCTCTGCTTTCTGCCAGACAACCAATCTTCTATCCATGCTAGCACCCTGCCTCTAACGCCATGGGCCCTTATCTTAGTCAGCAGCCTCTTGTGTAGCACCTTGTCAATGGCCTTCTTGAAATCCAGGTAGATAACATCCATTGGCTCTCCTTGGTCTACCCTGTTCGTTACTCCCTCAAAGAATTCTAGCAGATTTGTCAGGCATGACCTCCCCTTGATGAAACCATGTTGACTTTGCTCTATTTTACCATACGACTCCAAATATTCTGAAATCTCATCCTTTACAATGGACTCCAAAATCTTACCCATGACTGAGATTAGGCTAATCGGCCTGTAATTTTCCGTCTTTTGCCTTACTCCTTTTTTAAACAGGGATGTCACATTAGCGATTTTCCAGTCCTCTGGGACCCTCCCTGACTCTAGCGATGCCTGAAAGATCACCACTAACACTTCCACTATCTCTTCAACTATCTCCTTTGGAACTCTGGGGTGTAGTCCATCTGTTTCAGGTGATTTAACCACCTTCAGTCCAATCAGTTTTACTTGCACCTTTTCCTTGGTGATGGCCACCATACTCAGTTCTGCCCCCTGACTCTCTTGAATTTTTGGGAGATTACTCATGTCTTCCACCGTGAAGACTGATGCAAAGTAATTCAGTTCCCCAGCCATTTCCTTGTTCCCCATTACTATCTCTCCACCGTCATTTTCCAGTGGCCTGATGTCCACTTTTGCCTCTCTTTTGCCCTTTATATACCTAAAAAAACTCTTCCAGTCTTCATTTATATTATTGTTTAGTTTACCCTCATATTTAATCTTCTCCTTCCTTATTTCTTTTTTTGTTGGCCTCTGTTGGTCTTTGTAAGCTTCCCAGTCCTGTGGTTTCCCACTGGCCTTCGCCACATTATATGCTTTTGCTTTTGCTTTTATGATATCCCTGACTTCCTTAGTCAGCTATGGTTGCCTCATCCTCCCTGTACCATGCTTCTTTTTCCTAGGGATTGTTCCCTTGTACAATCTTTCAGCATTTCTTAGACCTTTAATACATTCCATCATCTTGCACTCAGAACAATCCATCTATGAACACATTATGTTTTCCCACAATAGTAATAATCTTTACATTAAATGGTTGAAACAATAGACTGTATCAGAATAGTCTCATTTTAAGTTTTAAACTTTTCAATGAATGGTCTGTACAGATTAATATTTCTTTGCTGTTGTGTCAGACATATACTTCAAAGCATTGAAAAGCCAATAAAAAAGTAATAATCCCAAAGTCTCCTTTTCTACAGTTGATATACAAGTTTAATTTCTTACAGAAGTACCCCATTGGCTTCTCTATTCTTGACTCATCATCCTGTAACAAGACAACATTCAGCCCCAAGTCACTAGCAACAACTGCCATTTTGAAAAGGTTTGGCCAACACTGGTTCATTTATTGGGAATGCCTTCAGCTTTTTAAAGATCGCTTGGAGTTCTGCTGACCATATCAGTTTTTCTCGTGTCCTTAACAATCTAACCAAATGGAGAGCACAGGAGGGCATGCCAGGTGCAGTACCAAGCATACCTGAAAATGAGATGTCAACCTGGTGAAGCTACCAAACACAACTACTTGCATGCCAAACGGCGGAAGCAGCAAGTGGTAGACAGAGTTAAGCGATCCCACAACCAACGGATCAGATCTTAGCTCTGTAGCCCTGCCACATCCAGTCATGAATGGTGGTGGACAATTAAACAACTCACTGGAGGAGGCGGCTCCAAAATATCCCCATCCTCAATGATAGAAGAGCCCAGCGTATCAATGCAAAAGGTACGGCTGAAGCTTTTGCAGCAAACTTCAGCCAGAAGTGCCAAGTGGATGATCCGTCTCAGCCTCCTCCAGTGATCCCCAGCATTACAGATACCAGTCTTCAGCCAATTTGATTCACTTCATGTGATATCAAGAAATGGCTGGAGACACTGGACACTGCAAAGGCTATGGGCCCTGAAAACAGTCTGAATATAGTATTGAAGACTTCTGTTCTAGATCTTGCCACCCACCTTAGCCAAGCTGTTCCAGTGCAGTTCCAGCACTGGCATCTACCCGACATTGTGGAAATTGCTTGTACATAAAAAGCAGGGCAAATCCAACCCAGCAAATTACTGCCCCATCATCTACTCTCAGTGATGGAAGGCATCATCAACAGTGCTGTCAAGCAACACCAGCTCAGCAATAACCTGTTCAGTGATAACACAGTATGGAGCTGGAGGAACACAGCAGGCCAGGCAGCATGGGGGGAGAGAAGATGGACAGGTTGTGTCAGGTCAAGGAGGCGGGGATGAGGGGGAGGGTCGGACATGGGATGAGGCCGGGGGTGGGGTGGGGAGATTTAAAAACTAGTGAATTCCATGTTTAGGCCATCAAGCTGTAGACTCCAGAGGCAGAATATGAGGTGTTGCTGCTCCAGTTTGCAGGTGGTGTCATTGTGATACTGCAGGAGGCCCAGGATGGACATGTCACCCAGAAAGTGGGTGGGGGGAGCAACATTTCATATCTCACATTCCGTCTCGGGAGCCTACAGCCTGTCCATCTTCTTTCCAAGCTATCTACCCCACCCATTCCACTTACCAATCCCCACCACTCCCTACCTGCACTCACCTATCACCATCCCACCATCCTTCTCCAGCCCCACCCCTCCTCTCTCTATTTATTTCCCAGCTTCCTTACCCCTCCCTATTTCTGAAGAAGGGTCCCAACCCAAAAAGTCAACTTTCCTGCTCCTCTGATGCTGCCTGGCCTGATGTGTTCCTCCAGTTCCGCGCTCTGTTGTCTCTGACTCCAGTATCTGCAGTTCTTGCTATCTCTAAGTGATTTATAACCTGCTCAGTGATGCCCAGTTTATATTCCACCAGGGCCACTCAGCTCTTGACCTTGTTACAAACTTGGTTCAAATATGGACAAAAGTGCTGAATTCCAAAGGTGAAGTGAGAATGACATCCCTTGACATCAAGGCTGCATTTGATCAAGTGTGGTATCAACAAGCCCTCATTCAACTAGAATCAATAGGAATGAGAAAATTCTCTGCTGGTTGGAGTCATAGGAAGATGGTTGTGGTTGTTCAATCATCTCAGCTCCAGGGCATCTTGGCAGAGTTTCTCAGAATGTCCTGGACCCAACCATCTTCAGTTGGAGACAACAAGGTGCAGGGCTGGATGAACACAGCAGGCCAAGCAGCATCATAGGAGCAGAGATCTGAAAATGTTCAGCTTTGTCCAGTATAAATGAGTTTCTTCATAAGGGTTGGGTCCTTATTGGTCTTGTACTGTGTAATTTTATTTGTCCTGTCATTCCCTGTCC
>NW_025967095.1:5578-14965 GCF_021869965.1 Rhincodon typus | reverse complement strand
GCTTGGCCTGCTGTGTTCATCCAGCCCTGCACCTTGTTGTCTCGGATTCTCCAGCATCTGCAGTTCCTCCTATCTCATCTTCAGTTGGATCATGATTTTCCCTCCATAAGAAGTTCAGAAGTTTACTGATGATTGCACAATGTCCAGCACTCTTTGCAACTCTTCAGATACAGAAGCAGTAAATGTTCAAATACAACAAAACCTGAATAATATCCAGACTTGGGCTGACAAACGGCAAGTCACATTCGCACCATGCAAATGTCAGACAATCATCATCTCCGGTAAGAGACAATCGAACCACGACATTCAAATGGTGTTATCTTCACTGAATCTCCCACTAGCAATATCATGGGGGTTACCATTGACCAGAAATTCAACTGGAGTTGCCACATTAATACAGTGGCTACAAGAGCAAGTCAGAGGCTAGGAACCCATCCTATCTCCCGAAGTCTGTCTACCATCTACAAGTTTCAAGTCAGGAGTGTGATGGAGTATTCCCCACTTACCTGAACGAATGCAGCTCCAACAATCAAGAAGTTTGACACCAATGAGAATTAAGCTGCCTGCTAGATTGGCACCATACCCACAAATATCCACTAAGTAGCAACAGTGTGTACTATCTATAAAGCACTGCAAACATTTTTCATGGCTCCTTGGAGAGTACCTTCCAAACTCACAACCACTTCCATCTAGAAGGAGGAAGATACATGGGAACACCAACTGCATGTTCCCCTTCAAGCCACTCACTATCCTGACTTGGAAATATAGCACCGTTCCTTCACTGTACCTGGGTCAAAATCCTGAACATCCTTCCCTAACAACACTGTGGGTCTACCTACAGCTCATGAACTGCAGTAGTCCCCAAAGGCAGATCAGCACTACCTTCTCAAGGCCATCCAGGGATGGGCAATAAATAAATTTAGGACATCATGGTGGTTCAGTGGTTAGCACTGCTGCCTCACAGCACCAGGGACCCGGGTTCAATTCTGTGTGAAGTTTGCACATTCTCCCTGTGTCTGCGCGAATTTCCTCCTGGTGCTCCGGTTTCGTCCCACAGTCCAAAGATGCGCAGGCTAAGTAGATTGGCCATGCTAAATTGCCCATAGTGTTCCGCGATGTGTAGATTAGGTGGGGTATAGGGCGATGGGTCTGGCTGGGATGCTCTGAGGGCCGGTGTGGACTTGTTGTGCCGAAGGGCCTGTTTCCACACTTTAGTGATGCTATAATTCTAAATGCAGGCCCAAGCAGTGACACCCACATGCCATGACAGAATAATAAAAAAAAACTAGCCACTGCCTCCACGTCAAAGTAGATTGAAAATACCTATGACCTCAGTACCGATCCTTGTTACATTCACTGGCTGCGAACTAGAAAATGCCCACTGTCTGCTTCCTTGTTAAGGTGTTCTAATAAACAGATGGCAGTACTAGGTGAAGGCTCCTGCAGCGGGCAGCAAAGACTGGACGAGTTGAATAGCCTTTCTCTCTGTTTGTGTCTTCACCATGGGGAGCAGGCTTCTTGGCCAATGGAAAAGCCAGGAGTGCGGCAGGGCGAATCAAATCGGATTTGGCTGGAGGGAACGGATATGGCACCTGGCCAATAGAGAGCGCAAGGTGACGGAGAACGCCATCCAATCCCAGCCTGAACAACCGGGACTCAGCCAATAGAGAAGCCAAAAACCACCCGTCCAGTAGACCGAAAGAAAACGAGGATCCTGACCCATGGCACTCGAGAAGAGACTTTCTTAGCCAATGGGCGAACGGCTGCGCGGCGGGCTCAACCAATCAGCGCGCGAGTGGGTGCGCGCAGGCGCGGCCTGCAGTCCCGGCAGCTCGAGCGGCCGAGGGGAGAAAGCGGGCGGAGCGCGAGCGTGAGCGCGCGGCGAGACCAACGGAAAATGCCGAATAAAAGCAAGAAAGACAAGGTATTAAAAGACGCAGCTTGGCCTCGGCATTACCGGGGAGGGAAGCTTCCCCCACGATGCTCGTTTTCACTGTGTGAGATACAGGAATCTCTTCGCTGTGGTGTGGAGGCGCCTCCTCGTTTCTTTATTTTAATCCTTACCTTTCGGTTAGTTTATGTGACGGTAATTTTTCTCTCTTTCCCCTTGCAGGAGCCCAACAAACCCAGCAAGAGCGCCAAGAGCGGCGGCAAAGATGGTGCCGAGAACACGGAAGAGGTAATGAAAATGAAGGCCGGCTGCTGCGGATAGCCTGGGCCCCTCGGGTCCCTGCCGCCACCCTCCCCACCCGGCGGGCCTGCGGCTTCTTGTCAAAGAGCTGGTGGTGGAGAACAAGATGGGGGTTTGTGGGAGGAGGTGGATGACGAGAGGGGCGTGGGTACAGGAGCCCTGGGGTGAGTGGTGCCGCCCCCTACCGGAGAAAGCAGCCTTCTTCCCCACCATTCAAAACGTTCATTGAATGGGGGCATCAGGTTTTAATCCCAGGGAAGAGGTCACTTAGTTCTGACACCTCTTTAACAGAATGATGTAAAATCCTAATTAGTCGCCAACACACCAAACATTGCCGGCATTTAGTTCACTGGCCTGTAGTCATTTCGCAGCGTGAGATGTTGGTGGAGCGTTACGTTCGTAGTTTCCGCTTCTTGTGGGTGCAAACGGGAAAATGGGGTGCAAATATTTGCAATGGGCAATCTACATTCATTATTGTCTAGGTTTGTCTTAAAATCGATAATTCGGAGGAAATTACTTTGAAACATAAGCAAGAGTGTTATTGGATTGGTATATTCTTGATAATTGTTGTAATTGCATTTGCTACGGAATTGTCTCGTGCTGTTACTGTCTGCCCTGATGCGTCCTGCCAGCTTTCTGCACCAGCAACAGAACTGGTTCCATTCCTGTGCCCTTTTACACCTTTGGTGTTTCTGTCTTCAAGAGCTTGGTCTCATTACTTTATGAGAATTGCATCATCACACACTTGGGCAGTGCATTTCTGATCCTGCCGTACAACCTTACAATTTGGAGTAAGCCATTCAGCCCCATGAGCTTGCTGTGCTGTTAGTTAAGATGCCGGCTAATCTTATTGTAACCTCAAATCCACATTCCCACCTTCTCTGTATACAACTGAGTTTTTAGAAAGGATTTATTAATGCTCTTGGTTCTTTTGGTAGGCAAGTTAAATCCATGCCATAAGACATAAGAGCAGAAATTAGGCCATTGGGCCCATCGAGTCTGCTCCGTCATTCAGTCATGGCCTCTAGTCTTAACTGTTCCACCAGTTAAAACAGTTGACTGTTTGCAGTACTCCTGATTTTTTTTTTTTGAATGCTCCTATTGAAACTCCTCTCTGCCTTCTCTAAGGAGTACAATTCTAAATTTTTCAAACTGTCCATGTCGCTGAAATGTGTTGTTCCCTAGAATTATTCTTCTTCTCATTCTTTCACCACTGCTGTTTAAAGCATGATGCCAGGATTGGATTTAATGCTTGAGTTTGGGCCGAGCCACTTTCTACCAATTTTTTTAATCATCAGAGGGATGAGTGTGTGCTGATAAGGATACCATTGATAAGGTTCAGGTCAGCATTTGTTGCCATTCGTGGAATCATGCAGTACAGAAGAGGCATACTGCACTTGAGATGATGATAAGCTGCCTTTCTCTTATATTGCCCATGAAGGAGATGACCCTCAGTGCTGTTAGTTTTTGGCCTAGTGTCAGTGAAAGAATGACAAACAAGTACACATTGGTGTAGAAAATCAGAAGGTCTGCCAGCATGTGTGGAGAGAAAGCAGAGTTAACGTTTTGAGTCCTGTGACCCTTCTTCACTTAACACCTTGCACTTGTTATGACTTCTTCAGAACTGTAGGGGGACATCATTTCAGGTCAGAATGCTTAATCACTTGTAGAGGAATTTATAGATCATGGTTAAGGTGTTCTCATGTGTAGCCTTCATTTAGGTGGTAGAGGTGATGGGTTTAGAAGGTGCTAGCAAAAGACATATTGCATCTTGTAGGTGGTATGCCCATTGTGGAGAAAGTGAATGTTGGAAGGTGCTGGAGAGGTACCAATCAAGCAAGCTGCCTTGGCCTGGATAGTATTGCACTTTTGTGGTGTTAGCAGTGCATTCATCCAGGCAAATGGAGAATATTCATTCTATTGCTACAAGGCACAATTAGTAAGTTTGTGGATGACGCTAAAATAGGTGGTATTGTGGACAGTGAGGAAGGTTATCAGCAGTTGTAGTAGGATCTTTATCAGCTGGGGATGTGGGCAGAGAAATGGCAAATGGAGTTTAATAGAGACAAGTGTGAGGTGTTGCATTTTGGAAAGTCAAACCAAGGTAGGAGCTTCATGGTGAATGGTAGGGCCTTAAGGAGTGTACTGGACCTTGGTGTTCAGGTGCAGGGTTCTCTGAAGGTGTGGTCGCAGGTAGACAGGGCAGTGAAGGCTTTTGGCGCACTGGCCTTCATCAGTCAAGGCATTGAGTATAGAAGTTGGGAAGTTATGTTGCAGTTGTGCAGGGGTTAGTAAGGCCACACTTGCAGTATTGTGTTCAGTTTTGGTCACTTTGCTATAGGAAGGACGTTATTAAACTGGAAAGAGTGCGGAAGAAATTTAGAAGGACGTTGCCAGGACTCAAGGAATTGTGTTATAGGGAGAGGTTGGACAAGTTTGGACTTTTTCTTTACAGCATAAGAGACTGAGGGGGTTTCTTATAGAAGTGTATAAGATCATGAGCGGCATGGATGGGTGAATGCACTGAGTCTTTTTCCCAGCGTTGAGAAGTTGAAGACTAGAGGGTATCCGTTTAAGGTAAGAGGGAAATTTTTTACACGGGATTGTACACCTATGGAATGAGCTGCCAGCGGAAGTGGTTGAGGCGGGTACGTTAACAACATTTAAAAGGCATTTGGACGAATACGTGGATAGGAAAGGTTTAGAAGGATATGAGCCATTTGCAGGGAAATAGGGTTAGCACGGATGGACATTTTTGTTGGCATGGACCAGTTTGGGCTGAAGGTCCTGTCTCCGTGCTGTAGGACTCTGATTCCTGACCTGTAACTTGTAGATGTTGGACAGGATTTGGAAAGTCAGGAGCTGTGTTGCAGGATTTCAAGCCTTTACCTTATATCGTGACAATATTTCTGTGTGGCTGGTTAAGTTAGGTTTATGGACAATGCTAATGGATATTAACAGTTGGATATTCAGTGGTCATGCCATTGAATCATGTTAAGTTTTGTCTTGATGGCCATTGCTTGCCACTTGGTGCAAACATTGCCTTCCAATTATCAACCCAAGCCTTGATTATGCTGTCAAAGACTGGTTCAGTAACTGAGGAATTGCTTGCTCTTGTCCTCTAAGATTGATAAAGCATAGGATTGGTAATTTCTAGATCTGGCATGTTACCTTCGATGACTTGTGCACAGAAACCCCTAGTCTATCTTCCTTTACCGCTGTCACCCCAGAGATCAGCTGAACATGAATGGGACAGTTCTTGAGACAGAAGATAGACTTTGGGTTTTTTGTTTTTGTGATTAAAAGTATGAATTGAGCTTTGTTTTTACTTGATCAGAACAAAATAAGATTTAATCTAGCAATCTGAGAGCTGTTAAAATGTGTGTTCTACTTGTGAATCTAGCTTCTTCATTGTCTTATGCCACCATACCAGTTTATTGGACTCTTTGCTAAATATGCATTTTGTACCTGCTTTTTAATCACCTTACTGTGTGATTCCAATGTAATGGAGAGTGGGATATTCGCAGAGAATCAAATGTCAGTCATCCTAGTTTGCTTTTGCCTGGAGAAAAGTTTAACATAAGCCGATTTATTTTTTTTTTAAAATGCAGATACAGATGGGGAGGCCATTTTAGCTTATCGACCAAAATAAAAGATCAACAGCTGCCACTGCCAATTGAAATAATTGCTGACATGGCAAATTTTTAAATTTGAAATTAATTTTACCAGTGGTAGATTATGAATTGTTTCAGTTTGATCAGATGATGAGAGCAGAGGCAGGCCATATAGAGTCAACTTCAGCCCATAAGAGTCTACTATTTAATGAGATCATGGCTGATCTGATAATCCTCAACTCTATCTACCTGCCTCATACCATAACTCAACGTGATTCCTTTTAATGGTCAAAAAAATCTGTCCAGCCCAGCCTTGAATATATTTAAGGACCCAGCCTTGACAGCCCTCTGCAGTGAAGAATTCCACAAATTTGCTGCCCTTTGAGAAGAAATTCCTCTTCGTCTGCCTTGAGAATGGAGTCATGGCCTTTTAGAACTGAGAAATCGCCAGGTCGTCATGTGTATTTAAGTCAGAGATGGGTTCTTGATTAGTAAGGGGATCAAAGGTTATAGG
Organism: Rhincodon typus; assembly: GCF_021869965.1. Lineage (NCBI taxonomy): Eukaryota > Metazoa > Chordata > Chondrichthyes > Orectolobiformes > Rhincodontidae > Rhincodon > Rhincodon typus. The sequence continues at coordinate 8,646 of NW_025967095.1, read as the reverse complement.
GAAAAGACAGGAGAATGGGTTGAGAAACATATCAGCCATGATTAAAATGGTGGAACAGACTCGATAGGCGGTATGACCTAATTCTGCTCCTATCTTATGGTCTTAAATGGATGGGTGATCCTACTTTCTGGGATTATGTCCACTGTCCTTGGTTTCCTACGAGCAGAAACAACCTCATCATCTACCCTGCCAAGCAACCCCCTAAGAATTTTGTTTCAGCAAGGACATGGCTCATTCCTCAAACTCCGAGTATGACTCAATCCCTTATAAGTAAATCCCTGCATCAACCTAGTAAACTATATATAGACTGCCACCTTTCGGTAAGGGGACCAAAACTGCACATTGTATTCCAGATCAGATCTGATTCATACCTTGTAAAGTTTAACAGGACCTCCCTATTGTTATATTTTATTTCCTTTGAAATTAAGGTCAGCATTGCATTTGCCTTCCCTATTACTTGCTGAACTTGAATGCTAGCTTTTTGTGAATCATGCATGGAGAGCCCTAAATTCTTCTGTTCTGTAGATTTCTGCAGTCTTTCTCCATTTGAATACTATTCATTCCTCTTCTTCCAGTCAAAGTGCATAACCTCACATTTCCTCAACTACCAAGTTTTTGCCCACTTACTTAACCTGTCCATGTTCCCCTTAGACACCTAATGTCATCCTCACTACTTGCCTTCCCAACTATTGTCATCTGCCAACTTGATGATAGTACGTTCATAACCCACATCCAAGTCACGAATATATATTGCAAATAATTGTGGGTCCTACAGTGATCCCTGTGGCAATTCACTATTTATAACTATCTTAAAAATGCCCTTAGCCCAATTAGATAATCTATATCCATGCGGGTATGCTACCAATGCTGTGGGCTCTTCTCTCATTAAGTAGCCTCATGTATAGTACACTCCCATCTGGATATCATTGATACCTATGTCAGGCTCATAGTTATTGACTACAGTTCCACCTTCAACACCATAATTCCAAATAAATCATCTCTAAACTCTGGGTCTTGGATCTCTGCTCCCCCATCTGTACTGAATTCTTGGCTTCCTGACCAATAGACCACAATCAGTCAGAAAATGTGGCAAAATCGCCTCCATAATTCTCAACATAGATGCTCTGCAAAGCTGCATTCTCAGCCCCCTACTACACTCCTTATACACTCATGACCGTGGCCAAATTCTGCTCCAACTTACACATAAAAGTTTGCTGATGAGGTGATTGTAAGATGAATGTCAGACTACGACAAGACTGAGTATGTGAAGCCGATTGAGTGCCTAGTGGCATGGTGTAAAGATAACAATCTGTCCATCAATGTTAGCAAAACAAAGGACATCAGGAAGTGGAGTGGAGGGCACACCCCTGTCTGCACCATTGGTGCTGAGGTGGAGATGGTCGAGAGTGCCAAGTTCCTGGGAGTGATGTTCACCAACAACCTGTCCTGGTTCACCCATCTTGATGCAGCAGTCAAGAAAGCACAACAATGTCCCTACTGCCTCAGGAAGCAAAGCAAATACAACTTGTTCACGAGGACTCTGACCAATTTTTATCGATGCACCATAGGAAGCATTCTACCTGGATGTATCACAGCATAGTTTGGCAACTGCTCTGCCCAAGACCTCAAGAAACTACAGAGCCTTGTGCACGTAGCCCAGTCCATCATGCAAACCAGACTCCCATGCATTGACTTCATCTGTACTTCCCACTGCCTCAGGAAAGCAACCAACATAACCAGAGGAATGTCCTTCCCCTGTTGCACTCTATTCCACCCTCTTGCATTGGGCAGAAGATATAAAAGATCATGTACACGTATGAAGAGATTGAAGAACAGCTTCTTCCCCACTTATTAGACTTCTGAACAGACCTTTCAAATTTTAAATTTAAAATGTTGATCTTGCTGTCTGTTCACCTTCTCTGCAGTTGTAATATCGTATTATTTGATTTGTACCACACAAAGTGCATAGGATAAATCTGCCTGTACTGCGCACAAAACATAACTTTTCACTGTATCTAGGTACATGTGACAATAATAAGTCAAATCAGTACGTTATTTCCTCAGCCTCAATCTTCAAGGGAATATGTTCAGAATATGTTCATTTACAGAAGTTCTAGCTGTCTGTTTACGTTAATTGCCAGCTTCCCTCTGAGCTCTTGGGTGAGTAGCCATTACTTTTTTTTTAAAGAGCTCAACACAATTGGCAATAAATCCAATATTGAACAAGTAGTCCTGTGTTGTAGCTTCACCACATTAGCACTCCATTTTTACATATTCTTGGTGCTGCTATTGGAATGCCCTCCTGCACTCTTAATTTAATCAAGTGCAGAGTAGGGGAATTGCTGAGCCACACAATTAGTTTGTAGCGCTGATGGTTCATTATGTCTCTTCAGTAGAGTGATATTACCACAGAACACAATTGAGGGTACTCCTGGTGTGAGGGTGTACTTTTTTTGTCTCTACAAAATACCTTGCCAATCCCACCATGAATTTTTCAGCAAAAGCTAACTCTTGGTGGGATGAGATTCTTTGATTCAGTAGCTAATTGATTCAGCAGAGTCTAGCTGGCAGATATGTCCTTTTGGGGCTTCATCTATAATATTTCTACTAACCCGCTCTTAGTGATGGATCTTGAAGTCTCTTTGCTTGACTCAGAGCTCTTTCCAAGTGATTTACGTATCCATGTGCACAAATCCGTAAAAACTGCTGCAAAGAATGTTGGGCTTTACTGTTATAGGCCTGATATTTGAAAGTGAGGAAGTGATGCTTCAAGTGTGTAGAACCTTGGTCATGCTCCACCTAGTGTGCTGCATTTCATTTTTCATGTCAAGTCTCCATGAAGATATTGAACTTGGAGGAAGTATAATACTGACTTAATGGTTTACAGGCCTCAAATATGGAACTGGTTGCATTCTGAGATAACAAGGTGTAGAGCTGGATGAACACAGCAGGCCAAGCAGGAAGGCTGACGTTTCGGGCCTAGACCCTTTTTCAGAAAAAAATGAAGGGTCTTTTCTGAAGAAGGGTCTAGGCCCGAAACGTCAGCCTTCCTGCTTGGCCTGCTGTGT
>NW_025967095.1:0-5478 GCF_021869965.1 Rhincodon typus | reverse complement strand
CTCCAGCATCTTCAGTTCCTAATATCTCTGGTTGCATTCTCTTGGTTTGAGTCCCTTTTGGGTTCAGAAACTTGAGTGATTTTAGGCCTATACATTTAAAGGGATTAAACATGATAACCAGAGATAAGGTTTTTTTCTGGTATGGGCATCCAGAACAAAGAGGCACAGATTTAAAATTAAAGTTAAGCCATTTAGGAGGGAAATATGGTCATTGTTTCTCACACGGCATTGTAACTCCTTCCTGAAAGGTTGTGTATAGAGTAATAGAAGTCTACAGCCCATTGAGTCTATGCCGGTCAGAAACAACCACCTCCCTATTCTACTCCCATTTTCCAACACATGGTCCATAGTCTTGCATGGCTTAGTGTTGCAAGTGCACATCAAAATATTTCTTAAATGTTATGTGGGTTTCTGTTTCCATCATCCATACAGATGGTGGGAATTTGGAACTCACTACCTTCTGGGTAAAATAATTTTTCTTCACATTCCCTGTAAACCTCCTTCCCACTTAGCTTGAATCTGTGTCCCCTGGCCATTAATCCCTCCATCAAGGGCAAAAGCTTCCTATCTATGCCCCTCAATTTTATACATCTGTCATGTCTCCACTAAAGTGTCCTCTGCTCCAAGGAAAACGAACCTGTCTATTCAATCTGTCTGGGGTCTGGATGCTGGGTCATTTTGAATTTTATGGCTATGATCATTAGATTTTTGTAGGGATTTGTAGAACAGAGACCTCACGTTTTAGTATAGATTAACCATGATCTGAGTAAATAGTGGAATTAATTTGAGGAGCTGAATTCTTCATGTAGTGCCTACATCACGTAGTCATAAGAGTATGTCTTGCACTGTTTTAAGATCTCTCTGGATAGAATCAAAAACACATTGCTGGAAAAGCTCAGCAGGTCTGGCAGCATCTGTGGAGAGAAAGCAGAGTTAATGTTTCTGGTCCAGTAACTCTCCTTCAGAACAAATAACTAACACGCACATGTGCACACACCCCAGAGGGAGGAGAAAGGCTTAGATGTTTATTTCTAAAATAGAGCAAAATGAGGTTGTAGGCTTGCTCACCGAGCCAGTGTGTTTTGTCCCCCTGCTTGGTAACATCAGTGTGCCTCCGCTGAAGCGTTGGTGTTCTGTCCCGCTTGTTATTTATCATGCCTCAGTTTGTAGGGGTGGTTGGTATTACTTCGGGTTCTGTTTTTCAATGGCTTGTATATCAGGTCCAGGTCAATATGTTTGTTGACTGAGTTCTGGTTGGAATGCCTCTGTTTAGCTTGTGCTATTATGGACGTGTTGTCCTAGTTGAATTAGTGTCGTCCTTTGTCCATACGTATTGAGACCAGTGAGAGTTGGCCGTGTCTCTTAGTGGCTAGTTGCTGTTTGTGTATCCGTATTGTCAGCCTTCTTCCAATGTTTTTCACAGACCTTAATCTTGTATATTACGTTAGTTTTATTGGTTGTGGGTATGGGATCCTTTATGTTCATCAGGAGCTGTCGCAGGGTGATTGTTGGTTTGTGGGCCGCTCTGGTAGTCTTGTGGTCATCTTCTTTGGTATGTCCCTGACGTACGGTAGGGTGACTAGTGTGTCTGGCTATGTTGTGTCTTTTTGTTGTGGTCTGTCGCGGAGGTAACGGCGGATTGTGCTTTTTGGGTATCCATTCCTTTTACAAACTCCGTATAAGCGCTCCTGTTCTGCTTTGCGCAATTCCAGATTGCTGCAGTGTGTTGTGGCTCATTTGAATAATGTCCTGATGCAGCTCCGTTTATGGGTGTTGGGGTGGTTGCTGGAGTAATTAAGTATCTGGTCTATATGTGTGGTCTTTCTGTATACATAGTCTAGAGTTTCCTCTTGTTCTTTCGTTCCACCATTATGTCTAGGAAGGGTAGTCAGTTATTGATCTCTTCATCTTGTGTGAATTTTATTCTGATGAGGATGTTGTTTGTGTCGGTGGATTTATTCTAGTCTTGTGTGTTTGATAATCACAAAGGTGTCATCTACATAGTGGACCTAGAGTTTGGGTTGTATAATGGGGAGCGCTGTCCGTTCTGACCTTTTGCACTACTGCTTCTGCAATCAGTCCTGATATTGGGGATCCTATTGGTGTTCCGTTGATTTGTTTGTATATGCCATTGTTGAAGGTGAAGTGGGTTGTGAGGCGCAGATCCAGTGGGTTCAGTTTGCTGTCCTTGTTGCTGTTGGTGTCGTGGGGTGTCTGCCTTCCTGATTTATCCAGTAGTGTGGTAGTTGTCTCTCTTGGCTAGGTCGATATTTATGGATGTAAATAGTGCTGTTACGTCGAAGGATATCATTATCTCATCCTCTCCTCTGCTCTTCTGGTGTCCTTGAAGATAAATATCAATTTGGGACAAGAGCACCAATGCTTCACTGGAGGCGCACTAACGATGTTAGCTGCCAAGGTGATGAAACGTCTGCAGCCAAACACCCGGCTCCGTGAGCAAGTCTACAACTTCATCCACAACCCGAGCTACAAATGTTCTCAAAAACTTTAAATAGAGCAAAATGTAAGATGGGATTGACATGGAAATACTCTGACTGTGAAATGATCAAATCTGAATCCTTCAACTGGAAAACAAAAGCACAGCAAGCAGGTTTTGCTGCCATAGAGTAGAACTGCTCAGTGGGATTTTGCTTAAAACAGAGGTGTCCTTGTTTACATAATCTGCATTTATTGCTGAACCGTATGTCATAGCACAAACCATAACAAAACCATTTATTAAAATTAAATGTGCTACCAATGCAAAGAACCCTTTACCTCCACCAGATCCTGAAAAAGCTTTATTTCCATTGCAGTAGATTGTATAAACTGGTGAAGTTAACAAGGTGAATTAAGAGTACAAATTAGAATTTCTTTTAACTAATGCATTTTATCATACCAAGTTAAGATTGAACAGAAGCACATTTTGCTCCAAATTGAATTACCACTTCAAAGTCAAAGCAATAGATCAAACAGATGTAAGCCACCAAACCCCATAAATTCTGAAATAGCTACTTACAGAAGCAATCAATCCCAAAACTGCATCTAAAATGCCATGTGTGGTGTCTGTGTGTGCACTGAACATAGCAGAATGTTCACAACAAACTGACAACATTGGCCATGACACTATACAACTTTGTCATGGCAACCTCTGCAAGATATGTCAGATCTTCAACATGGACACAACCATCACACGTGGGAACACCACCCACCACGTGCATGGCAGATACTTGTATGACTCAGCCAATGTTGTCTATCTCATGTGCTGCAGGCAAGGATTCCACAAAGCGTGGTATATTGGTGACACCGTGCAACAATCACCAGACTTGGATGTTCCCTCCTAGTGGGGGAGCACTTCAGCAGTCAAGGACATTCGGCCTCAGATCTGTGGGTGAATGTCCTTCAAGATGGATTTTGGGGCGACACAACAATGCAGAGTCACTGAGCAGAGGCTGATAGCCAAGGAGTGCCTCAACTGAGATTCATGTTGCACTACCGGTGACCCCACGACGCATACATGCATGTGTATATGCACGCACACTCTCTCTCATGCTCTCAACACAAACAGATTCTAAACAAGGCCTCACACCTAACATGCATTGTCTGACTTAAAATGTCACCTCTTCTTTACATTGATAAAACCTTTAGTTCTCTCAGGACAGTGACTTGAAAGGAATTCGGGGATTTACATATACATATTAATCAATTAAAGCTTTCTAACTGATTAAAGATTTAACAGCATCTTGGGTTTGTTTAGTATCATTGATAGGTGCTGTGACCCTTTGATCCTTTACATACAAATTCTGTGTCTGTTACCACCCCTGTCACTAACGCCTGAGGAAGGACTAAGACTCCAAAAGCTTGTGTTTTCAAATAAACCAGTTGGACTGTAACCCGGTGTTGTGATTTCTGACCTTGTCCACCCCAGTCCAACTCTGGCACCTCCACATCATACATACCAGAATGGTGAGCAGACAACTTCAAGTCTGTTTGGGTGTGTCCATTTGCCCACTGCCTATTGTATCTTTGAAAATCTCTTGGTGTATTTGTAATTACCCATCTTCTGCTTATGGACTGTGTTTCCCTCTATTTCAAATATTTATCGATCACCGTGAAATTGGCCCAAAGTAAGCAGTGGGGGAGGTGGGTGTTAGTGACCTGTGGTCAACATTGCAGTAAGGCAGTCCTGGGAGAGTGGATGAGAGGGAAAGAATATACCCAACATGGCCCTCATTCTGATGCCCACCTTCGTGTGCAGCTAAATCAAAATACCTAGATCCTTCACACACAAAGTGTTACGACTGAGGTTCTAGCTGTCCCTGGTGTTGTAAAGAATGAGTCAGGCCACTTTGCAAATGTTCTAAGTAGTTGGATCGTACAATTCCACTTGTCCTTTGTGGAAAAATTTGCCAAGGAAAACCGATGGACTTGTGGTCAAATAGGGCAATGGTCAGTACGCAATGTTCTCAAGACCTTGCACGGAAATGGGAGATCAGATACCATCAGGTGGCTTCCTGCACAGACAGCCACAGTCATTTGACAGAATGCCTCATCGTCAGAACTTTTCAACAAAAACCAAGATGTAACTTGGCTTGCGGTGAGAAGGGCACTACCCATCAGCTCTGTCACACCTGGTCCGTCTGTGCCATTGCACACAGGCTGCGATGGTAAAGAGACTGTTGCACATCTTCTAGAATGTTCTTCTGCAAAGAATGTGGGGGGAGAAAGGCAGTGGTTTTTGTTGGGGTTCGTTCCGAGTAACTCTGTGATGCAGCCCTCTGCTGTATAGGCTGTTCCCTGGGATGCGCACAGTCAAAGGTCCTGGAGCACCATCAACTCGGTCAAAGTTGTTCTTTGGACTGCCCAAAACCTGCTGGTCTTCCAATGCAAAGAGTTAACTTTGACAGTGTTGCAACTGGTACATGCTGAGAAACACACTAAAGCTTGTGTCAGTTTCTTCCAAGGCATAGTGGGGAAAGGCCACAGTCTGAGGTCTTTCTGCCAGAATGTAAAGAGGGTCTGTTAAGTTTTAAATTTCATAGCCTTAATGGGAATGTAAATACCTTTCTGTTGTGTTTAGAAAAAGCCTTTCTGTTGTAACCGGATTGAAGCTTCTACGAAGTCAGCATTGTACAGTATATTCTGCAAAGTTTGTACTGAACTTTTATCCTTTTTGTATTTAGTTATAGATAATTGGCGAAGTATATTTTTTGAAATTAAGTAAAAAGTCTAGGCAAACTGGGGGTGCAGCCAGTGTTGTGGCATGGTGGTCCTGGCAGAGTTGAAAACTACAAGGGTGGATTGGAAAGGGAGGATTTGATGGGAAGGTTAAACCAAATGCTGGTTTATCAAGAGTGAGTGTCTGTTAATTAGTTGAAGCCTGTTGCATCCTCCAGTTTTAAAGTAAGTTTTTTTGCCACTGATACGTTGCTTTTGTGTGTTATATTAGTATACATAAATAGGTGAACAATGTAACTAAAT
>NW_025967094.1:0-25000 GCF_021869965.1 Rhincodon typus | reverse complement strand
TGACCACTGCCTTCTCCCAGGGCAAGTAGGAATTGGTGAAACTTGCAAAATACTAAAGCAATAGAGTAGATATCAGTAAGATGTTTCCCTGGTTCAGGAATCTAGAACCAGAGAGCACATATTCAAAATAAGGGAGAAAGCCAAGCCACTTGGGTCTGAGATGATGAGAATTTATCTTAGGCAGAAATGTGAACCTTTGGATTATCTACCACAGTGGACTGTGGTGGCTCAGTCTTTTAAGTATGTTTAAGGTAGAGATTGATGGATTTCTGACTACTGGTGGCAAACTGGGTTATGGTAATGGAATGGGTAAAAGGCATTCAAGTGTTTGATCAGCCATGATCATACTGAATGCTGGACCAGGATCAAGAAGCTTTTTTTTCTAATTCCCTCATGAGGCATTGATGTCGTTGGCTCAGCCAGCAGTTGCTTATCCATAGTTGCCTTTAAAGCTCGTGGTGAGTTACCTTCTTGAACTGCTGCAGTCCATGTGGCGTAGGTAGACCCACATTGTTATTAGGAAGGGAATTTGAGGATTTTGACCCAACGACAGTGAAGGAAAAGTGATATATTTCCAAGTCAGGATGGCAGTGGCTTGGAGGGGAACTTGGCAGTGGTCCATTTATCTGTCACCTTTGTCCTACTCCATGATAATGGGCTTGGAGGGTACTGTCTAAGGAACTTTACTAAGTTTCTGCAGTGCATCTTATGCATAGAACACACTGCTATTGAGCATCAGTGATGGAGGAAGTGGATGTTTGTGGATGTGTTGCCAATCAAGCCAGCTGCATTGTCCTAGATGGTGTCGAGTTTTTCTTCGTGGTGTTGGAGCTGAATGTTCCATGACACTCCCCACTTAATCTAAGAAATGGGTACAGGAGTAGACTTGACTTAATAGAGGTGTACAAAATGATCAGAGGTATAGATAGAGTGGACAGCCAGAGACTTTTTCCTAGGGTGGAGTTAGCTATTATGAGGGGGCATAGTTTTAAAGTGAGTGGAGGTAGATATAGGGGAGACGTCAGAGCTAGGTTCTTTACTCGGAGAGTGGTAGGGGCGTGGAATGCATTGCCGGAGAGGGTAGTGGAGTCGGCCTCCGTAGGGGCATTTAAGCGGCAATTAGATAGGCATATGGATGACAGTATAAAGTAGGGGTGGAGGTTAGATAGACCTTGGGTTTAGGGTAAAAGTTCGGCACAACATCATGGGCCGAAGGGCCTGTACTGTGCTGTACTGTTTTATGTTTTAGACTATTCAGTCCCTCGAGCCTGCTCTGCCATCCAATAGAATCATGGCTGATTCAAAACTCCTCACGTCCACTTTCCTGCCCTTTCCCCATAACCCTTACTCATCAAAAATCTTACCAATCTCGAAATTAAATATATACAAGGACTCTGCCCCACTGCTCTTTGAAGGGAGTTCCAAAGACGCTCAACCTCTGAGAGGAGAAATCCCTCCTCATCTCAGTCTTAAATTGGTGCCCCTTTCTTCTGAGACTATGCCGTTTGTCCTAGACTTGTCCCTAAGAGGAACTCTCAACATTTGTCCTGTCAAGTCATTCAGGAATCCAGTATGAGATCACCTCTCAATCTTCTAAACTCCAGTGAGTAGAGTCTTAAACTGTTTAGACTTTGATGATAAGACAAACTTGCCCCCCCACCCCCAATATTGGGGGTCATCCTTGTGATATTTCTCTGAACTGCCTCCAATGAAATAACTTTAAACAAGCAGACCAAGACTGCTCTCAGTATTCCAGATGTGGTCCGATGAGCACCTTGTACAGTTGCAGTAACATTACTCATGTGCGCCAACTCCCTTGAACTAAGGGCCAGCATTCCATTAGCCTGTCTGCTGCACATGTGTATTGGCTTTCTGTGCACCAAGCACAAGTATCCTCAAATCCTTTGGTGTTGCAGCTTTCTGCAGTTTATTCTACATGTAAATAATACCGTTGTTTTGTCATATTTTCCAAAATGAACAGCTTCACATTTTCCCACAGTTATACTCCATTTGACAACTTTTTGTCCACTTTACCTAGCAATATCAAAGTTGCTGGAAAAGCTCGGCAGGTCTGGCAGCATCTGTGAAGGGAAAAAATCAGTTAACGTTTCGGGTCCGGTGACCCTTCCTCAGAACTGATGGTGGCTGGGAAAATGTCAATTTATATGCAGAAAATAGGGAGGGGGGTGGGGATGGGGTAGGGAGTAACCGATAGGATAGAGCCTAAAGAGAGAAAACCAGTTGGACAGACCAAGAGTTGATGATCAGGCTGGGAGGGTGAATAGTTGTTAATAGGGACTATTAGGCCCCATTAGTCTATAAGACTATTAATGGGGTCGAGAAACATACCAGCCATGATCAAATGGTAGAGCAGACTCGATGATCCAAATGGCCTAATTCTGCTATGTCTTGTGCTGAAAAAATCATAAACAGAGACAAATGCGGGAGAAATGTAGCAGGTCTGGCAGCATCAGTTGGGGGCGGGGGGGGAGGAGGGGAGGAGGGGAGAGAGAAAGAGAGCACAAGCGAGCAAGTGAACAGAGTTAATGTTTTGCAACTTCACAATTGCAGTTATCCCACTGTGTGCTGTCCCACTATCGCTTTGTTTTCCTGCCAGTCATTTCAAAAAGTCACATACCCCTCAATATTTAGATCCCAGCTCTAATTGCCTCATAACCATGCCTCCATAATGCATGTAAGATCATGTCTGTTAACCTGTATTTTCATGATTCATTCATTTTACTTGGTTCTGAATATTCCATGCATCTAAGTAAAGAAGTATTAACTTTGCCTTTTTATCATTTTTTTCCCATTTTGATCCTGTCTACTGCTACTTTCTACTTTTGTATACTCTATCTTCTCCCACCACAGCTTTCAATTCATTTAAAGTCCTCTCTAGAGCTCTAGTTATTCTATTCATCACGACACTGGTTCCGACAAAGTTCACTTGAATCACTTTCCTGACTCTCTCTCTCTTATGCACTTGGTGTACCTTTTATTGAATCCTGTATACTTCACTTATTTGCGCAAAATAATTGGAACTGTTCCCATATCTCTGGCACTCTGAAATGAAATTACCACAGGCTCTTTTTTTTTTCTCAAACTCATTCTGAATGGTTTGTCAGAATATATCTGTGGTATTCTTTGGATGATTGCAGCACAGTGTTCCCAATTGACCCTGGCACATGGATGGTTGGTATGCTGATTTGTATTTGGTTCCTTGTGTAGACTTCATTTTTCAGATTCGCTAGTGTTGCATCCAAGGTAGGAGCAGCGTTCCAGCTCCTTTTGAATGGCTCATCCAAACTGAGAATAGACATTAGAATTGTTACATAATTCAATGGTATCCTGTCAAACGTTTAGTCTAGCAGTTGAAAATCAGAATGTCATGGCTTTTGTTCAGTCATAATAAATCAGACAAGCAGACAAAATACCCCCGTCATCTACTGTAGTTTTTTGCCATATGAGAAACCAATTTTTTTTTGTCTCTTTCCCAGTCCCCAGTCTTGATATGTTCTCTTGGGGTGGGGGCGTTGTTGGTGGGAAGTGGGGTGAATGTTTCTTTGCTCCTACATCAGAAACAACACATTTGGAGGAGGTGTGCAAGCAAATTACTGCTGTACGTTTGGTTTTTTTTTCCATACTCTGATTTCACAGCTGGTGTTCAGTTCCACCAGAGGGTATGTTTGTTTTAATTGTTTTCTAGATGTAAGCAACACTGGAACTTTACAGCCTGTAAAAGTGGTAGAGATAGAAACCTTCATAAGAGTTGAGTATTTATATGTACTTTTGAGATGCTAGGGCAAACATGATTATAGGCCAAGTGCTAGAAAATGGAATTAGAATCATTAGATGGTTGTTTTTGACCGGCATAGCCACAGTGGGCCATAGGGCCTATTTCTGTGCTGTAGACCTCAATGACTCTAGTGACAACACCGTAGTTATTGTCCCGTTAACAGCCAAATGACTTGGGCCACTTCAGAGAGCATTGACTCAACTGAATAGTAGGAATTAGTAATGTAGATCAAACTTGGTAACTGTGGCGTACGTAACTGCACCAATTGCGTTCACAACAACCTGGTAACCTTTCCCTGCTGTTTTTGCTTTTGTTCTGAAATTCTGCATTAAGTACGCAGTTGTGTTTTTTTTTATTTGAATTTATGACAGAATTGGGGAATTGTTGCATTTGCAGGAGAAGGTCATTTGGCCCACAGAGTCTGCAGTAGCTGTCCAAATGAGCAGTATGATTTAATGCCATTCTCCCTCCCTCTTCTGCACCACACCTCCAACCCGCCCCACCGCCCCAAACCTTGCTTCAATTAAACATACCTCCCTACGACTTTCAGGCAGTGCATTTCAGACCCGAACAACCTACAGTGCAAAATATTTATTTCTTCCATCGCATCTGCTTTGTCGGCAAATTATTTCAAATCTATGTCCTGTCATTCCTAGAACGGTTTTTCCTGATCAACTCTGAACGGACCCCTCACAACTTTGAAAACTTCTATTAAATTACCTCTTGGTCTTTGGATAGCAGACGAAAACCTTCCCAACGGCTTCAATCAATCATCGTAACTAAACTTGCTCATTGCTGGAAACATATTCCTTAATCTCTTCTGTACTCCCGCCATTGTGTTCTCATCCTTAAATGCTCCTTAGGTCGCTAAGTATTCTGTTTTGTAGTTGTCTGCTCAGTGCAGTTCCTCATCCCTAATATGAAAAGTGCATGCACCCAAGTGGATTAGTTAAATACCTTAACACCGTCTACCTGTTTAGAGATGTTATTGTACACCCCTGGAGCAGGTACAGCTTGAACCCAGGCCTCCTAGCCCAGTGGTCGGGATACTACCACAGTGCCATAACAGCCCCTAGTGTTAGATCACATTAATCTATTTTATTCTGATCAACCTGTTCAGAGATGTAATTACAGACCTGGAGCAGGTGAGACTTGAACCCAGGTCTCTTGGACGGGGGTAGGGACACTACCTCTGCAGCACAAGAGGGCCCAGAAAATAAGTGCACTTGTTTAATCATAGTATGATATACTTACAGCCCAATTGGAACTTGAACCTGGGTCGTCCAATCCAGGGGTACGGACGCTACCACTATGCCACAAGAGAGCCCTAGAGTATTTTAACAAAGTCATTACCAGTCATCTCCGGTGCAGCTTGTTGGCAATTGCTTTCCTTAACATAACCTTAACTTTACTTTTGAGCTTTGACAGCAAATACGAACGATTGAATTTAAACCAATGTGGCTTTATGTGATGTAACATTTATTTGTAACAGATAATTCACTTCTAGTTGTGGTGACTGACCTATTACTGCTGATGCTTCACATGATAGCTTAAAGTATTATCTTTCTATTTTAACTGATCTTAGAAGGATATTCTTGAATTATCTCTGGATTTTTGCTTTTTCTATTTCATTTTGTTCTTGATGTACCTTCATACTTTATGCATATGGGTGCATGGTCATTCATGTTTTTAAGCTTGTTGGATGTGTAGGTGTACACTTTCTTAATGAAGCTATTTTGTACAGGTGTGGATATTTTTCAAATCATTCAGGTACATATTATGTGAAGATGTCATGTGCTGCCATTACACTTCAATGAAACATTAGTGACAACATTTGGAATCATTCTGGAGGCAAGTGTTCTGAGCAGATGATGAATGCTTTCTCTCGATTATGCTGGATAAGCACAACACTACTTAAACTGTTGTGTATTTTATCTCTTCCTAGATGCACAGACTCATGAGAGAGAAGATTTGTTTGTTCAAAAGTTACGACAATGCTGCGTCCTCTTCGATTTTGTCTCTGACCCCCTCAGTGACCTCAAATACAAAGAGGTGAAACGGGCAGGTTTGAATGAAATGGTGGAGTACATCACACACAACCGGGATGTCATTACAGAGGCTATTTACCCTGAGGCGGTTATTATGGTATGCCACTGTACAGATGTTTGTTTTGTATACATTGTAGAGACAGGAGATTAGTTTTTTTTTTTAGGCTGTTGTAATTGATATTTCAGTTATTAACTAATCCTCAAAGGCAGCATTCCCACGAGTTGGTTGTACTTTAAGTTTCTCACCACCACCGTGAGGCCATAATCTATCCTGACATTTTTGGTGCATTCTGAGGGAGTTCCACATTGCTAGAGAACACATTCATTCGATGGAACATTTATCCTAGTCTTGGGTAAATGTTTTAAGATTCATTGCACTTTTTCAAGAAGATCAGGGGAGCCAGTATTGGTTGTTCACCTGATATCTCAAAAGAAATTCACTTAGTACTTTTTGATTTGTTTCTGGGATTTTACTGAGTACAAATTGACTGATTGTGTCATGTTTTCTACATTTACTCATGGAATTATTGTTGTTCATCACTGGATATAAAGTTGTTTGTGATCTCCCAAGGTTCTTTTGGCTGCTCTGCAACTTGGCTAGGTGACCAATGTTAAGAATCTCTCTCTTGACATTTCTTCACAGATAAAAACTTTAGAAAGTTGAACTCCTTGTTTGCAGACCTGTGACTGGCAAGTTATCCCACAGCAAACGCAAGTGAAGGTGTAGTTGTTGCTGGGGATAAGTGAATCCTTCTCTTCCTTTTATCTTTCATGCTGTCTCTTCACTTCATCTCAAATTTCACTGTGACATATTTTGGAGAATGATTACCTTGTGATATTGTCTCTGGATTAGTAATCCAGAGATTAAGGTTCAAATCCCAACAAAACAAATGGAATTTGATTTCAACAAAAATCTGGAATTTAAAATCTAATGATGAAAATGAAACTGTAGTGTGGTTCACTCATGTCCTTTAGGGAAGGAAACTATTGCCTTTATCTGATTTGGCCTGCATGTGACTCCAGATCTACAGCAATCTGGTTGACCCCTAACTGACCTCTGAAATGGCCTAATAAGCCATTTGGTTATTATCAACTGCTGGAAAAGAGGAAAGCAGTGGAACTGAATGGACCACCTGGCATCAACTGAGGTACTCGAAATGACAATGGCAAATAGCCCTGTCGACCTTGCAAAGCTCTTCTTATGGTTTTGGGGGGGTGAGTTGGGGGGTGCGGGTGGTGGCGGCAAAATTGGGAGACCTGTCATAACAATGTGACATAGTCATCCTCACGGAATCATACCTTAGATAAAATGTCCCTGACAACACCACCACCATCCCTGGAAATGTCCTGTCCCACCAGCCGAGGTGGCGGCACAGTTATGTACATCTGAGGAAGAACTACTAAGGAATCCTCAATATCGACTGCACCTTATGGCATCAGATCAAACATGGTCAAGGAAACCACCTGCTGATTGCCATGCACCTATCTACTACTCCCCAGCTGATGAATCAGCACTTCATGTTGAACAGCATTTGAAGGAATAACTAAGAATTGCAAGAGGACTTCAATGTCCTCCACCAAGTATGACTCGGCAGCGGCACTACTGATCGAGCTGGTTGGGTCCTAAAGGACAAAACTGCGAGACTGGATCAGTGACAGGAGGTGAGGCATCCAACAAGAGGGAAAAACATACTTCACCTCATCTTCTCTGATCTGTCTGCCACAGATGCATCGGTCTGTGACAGGTCAGAGTGACCACCGCACAGTCCTCATGGAGACTAAGTCCTACCATCACATTGAGGACACATTCCATACTAAATGAGACATACTTTGAACAGATCTAGCAATTCAAGACTGGACCTCCATGAGGCACCCTAGACCATCAGCAGCAGCAGAAACATACTGCAACACAATCTGCAACCTCATGGCCTGACATGCTGTCCACTCAGCCATTACCATCAAACCAGGGTGTCAACCTTGGTTCGGTGAAGAACCAAGAAAGCATTTAATAAAGTGCCACATAAAAGATTGATCCAGGAGGTCAGATCCCAAGGGATTAGGTAGAGAATTGGCTGAACTGATAGAATGCAGAGTGTTCGGATAAATGGGTCTTTCTCTGTATGGCGAAATGTAACTAATAGTGTTACAGGCTTCAGTTCTCAGACTTCAACTATTTACAATCTATATAAATGATCTGCAAACAGTGACATAGTGTAATATAGCAAACTTGGAGGATGATACTAAAATAGGTTGGAAAGTAGGCAGTCATGAGGAAATAGTGTACAGATAGATACGGACAGGCTAGGAGAATGGGCCTGAATCTGGTAGACGGAGTTTAATGTGGTAAGTGCAAGGTAATCAATTTTGGCTGGAAAAACAAAAGGGCAAATTATTATTTAAATGGAAAGCAGATTCAAAGTGCATCAGTGCAGAGGGACCTAGATGTCCTTGTGAACGAATTGCAGAAAGTGGGTATGCAGGCGCGTCATATAATAAGAAAGGCAAAAGGAATCCTGGCATTTATTGCAAAAGGACTGGAATCAAGAGAGCAGGAAGGCATGATAGGAGCAGCACTAGCTGTATGTAAAAATGAGGTGCCAAACTGGTGACGCTACAAAACAGGACTGCTTGTTTGCCATACAGCATAAGTAACAAGTGATACAAATGGTAAAACAAGTGATGAGATGATTCCATAACCAATGGATCAGATCTAAGCTCTGCAATCATGCACATTTAGTTGTGAACAATTAAACAACCTACTGGAGGAGGAGACTCCACAAACATCCCTATCCTCAATAAATTGGGAAGCCTAGCACATCAGTCCAAAAGTTAAGGCCTGAAGCATTTGCAACAATTTGCAAGTTGTGCTGAGTGGATGATCTATCTTGGTCTCTTTCAGAGATCCGCAACAGAATATCCTAACTCCAATCTCCTCCACTTCACATGAAATCAAGAAATGGTTAGACGTGTTGGATAATGCAAAGGCTTCGGGCTCTGATGACTTGTTTGCACTGATGACTTGTGGTCCAAAATGTGATGCACCCCTAGCAAAACTTTTTCCGTAATACATACAATGCTGTTATCTGACTGATCATGGGGAAAATTGCCCAGTATGCCTTGTGCACACAATACTGGACAGATCCAACCCAGCCAGTTGTTACCCCATTGGTCTATTCTTGATCGTCATTGAAGTGATGGAAGGTGTCATCAGTGTTGTCAAGCAGTGCCAGTTTCACAATGATCTTCGCTTATTCAGATTCATTTTGGGCTCCACCAGTGCCAGTTGGCTCCTTTTAATAACCTCATTATAGCCTTGATCCAGATATAGACAAAAGATCTGAACTCCAGGTCTGAGAGTTGGCCTTCTAGAGGTTTATAAAATCATGAAGGGTAGAGGGTGAATAGCCAGTCATTTCCCCTGGGTGGGGGAGTCTCAAACTAGAGGGCATAGGTTTAAGGTGAGAGGGAAAAGATTTAGAAGAGACCTAAGGGCCAACTTTTTCATGCAGTGGGTGGTGCATGTATAGAATGAGCTGCCAGAGGAAGTGGTGGAGGCTGGTACAATAACAACATTTAAAAGGCATCTGGATGAATGTATGAATAGAAAGGGTTTGGAGGGATATTCGCCAAATGCTGGCAAATGGGACTAGATTAATTTAGGATATCTTGTCGTCGTGGAGGAGTTGGAACGAAAGGTCTGTGTCCGTACTGTATAACTCTGTAATTCCAGATGTTAGGTGAGAGTGACAGCGCTTAACATCAAGACTTCATTTGACCGCATGTGGCATCAAGGAGCGCCAGCAAAACTGGAATCGGAGGGGAAAATTCCGCTGGTTGGAGTCATATCTGGCACATAGGAAGATGGTTGTGGTTGGAGGTCTGTCATTCTCAGCTACAGATTTTCTATGGAATTATTTAACGTAGCATCCTTGGAACAATCATGTTCACCTGCTTCATCAGTGACCTTCCCTCCATTATAAGATCAGAAGTGGGGATATTCATTGTGCAATCAATGTTCAGCACCATTCGTGAGTCCTCAGATAATGAAGCAATCCATGCCCAGATACATCAGAACCTGGGCAATGTTCAGCTTCAGACTGACAGTGGCAAGTGATATTCATGCCACAAGTGCCAGGCAATGACCATCTCCAACAAGAGAGAAAAAAACCATTTTCCCCTTGACATTCAATGGCACTACCTTCACCTGAATCCTCCTGTATTTACACCCTAGGAATTATCATTGGCCAGAGCCTCAACTGGACTCACCACATAAATACAATGGCTACAAGAGCAGGTCAGAGGTTAGGAATACTGCGGTGACTAACTTATCTCCTGACTCCTAAAGCCTGTCCACCATCTACAAGTTAAGAATGTAATGGAAATTCCCCACTTGTTTGAATGAGTGCAGCTCCAACAACACTCAAGAAGCTTGATATCAGCATGCCAAAGAAGCACACTTGATTGTGGCACCACATTTACAAGCATCCATTCCCCCTCCACCAATGCTCAGCAGCAGCAGTGAGTGCTATCTACAAGATACACTGCAGTAATTCAACAGGGCTCCATTAGACAGCACCATCCAAACACATAGCCATGACCATCTTTAAGGACAAGGGCAGCAATATGTGGGAACACAACCACCTGCAAGTTCCCCTCCAAGCTATTTACCATCCTGAAGCAGAAATACACTGCTTTTCCTTGAGTGTCAGCGGGTCAAAATCCTAGAATTTAGGGAGGCGATGGCCTAGTGGATTATTGCTGGACTGTTAATTCAGAGACCTAGATAACGTTCTTGGGAACCTGGGTTCGAATCCCACCACGATAGATGGTGAAATTTGAAATCCAGAAAAATATCTGGAATTGAGAATCTAATGATGAGCGTGAATCAATTGTCAGAAAAATCCATCTGGTTCACTAATGTCCCATAGGGAAGGAAACTGCCATCCTTACCTGGTCTGGCCTACATGTGACTCCAGACCCACAGCAATGTCGTTGAATCTGAACTGCCCTCTGGACAATTAGGGTTGGGCAATAAATACTGCCTGGCCAGTGACGCCCCATTCATCCTGTCGATTTAAAAAAAAATTCGAGGGAGATAGCCTTTAGTCAGGAGGTCTCAGCACAGTAAATCAAGGGAGCGTTCAGTGCTGCTCCAATGTGTTCAGAGTCAGGATGCTGTCCATCTGAGAGATGATGAGCTGAATGTTGGGCAACTTACCACCTGAAAGGTGGCATGGTGGCTCAGTGATTAGCGCTGCTGCCTCACAGCGCCAGGAACCCGCGTTCGATTCCACCCTCTGGCGACTGTCTGTGTGGAGTTTGCGTTTCTCCCTCTGTCTGCGTGGGTTTCCTCCGTGTGCTCAGGTTTCCTCCCACAGTCCAAAGATGTGCAGGCTAGGTGAATTGGCCGTGCTAAATTGCCCATAATTTTCAGGGATTTGTAGATTAGGTGGGTTATAGGGGGATGGGTCTGGGTGGGATGCTCTGGTTGGTGTGGACTTGTTGGGCCAAAGCGGCTGTTTCCACACTGAATTCCCTCCAGGGCATTATGTGTGTACCTACAGCATGTGGACTGCAGCAGTTCAAAAAGGCAGCTTAGCAGCATCTTCTCAAGGGTAACTAGGAACAGACAAATGTTAGTCTGTGAATGTATTTTTTAAAAAAAAACTTGAGTAGCGTCTCCAAACATGATGATCAATGGCCTCTGTTTCCCACTAAATATGTGACGTATAGACTTCAGTGAATGCTTGAAATGTTGTACAAGGCCATCTGTACCACCTACCAGTGATCAGCTCTCCATACGACATAGTCTTGGCAAATGACTGTCGCCATTATGGAAAAATGATCTGTTGCTGACTTTGCAGGAGGAAGACCTTGATATAGGGTCACTTTGGTTGTTTCCAGGACTTCAATGTTTGTGATGCAGATCTTGCGGATGTAGTGGAGGCAGTGCTGAGCAATGCACTATAGAAGGCATCCTTGTATTCAGAGCCATACAAAAGGGTGGTGAGGGCTATGACTTAATATATTTTGAGTTTGGTCTGTGCTCTAAGCCTGTGGTTGCTCCACACTTGTTAAGTCTGCCAAAGACACTATTTGCTTTTGAAGGTCTATTGTCTGCTTTCTTGTCTATGGTGACATCAAATGAGATGATGTTTCCTGTATGCTTTGTAGCATTCGGGATGTTTCTCTCCATAAGGATGCTAAGTTGCAGGCTGATGCAGGACTTGAAGTTTCTTTAAACTAACTTTTAGAAGAATTATGCTGCTTCAGAAAAGTGTTATATACTGCAGGCCTGACTGGGGTTCCCTGAGTTTTTTTTTGTGCCTTTGTGTAAAGCTACAGATTCCCAAGATTGAAAAGAATCTTATTAGCTCAGAAGCATACATAAACTCCATCTTTAAGGCCTTCTGTTGCTTGTATTATGCAAAATATGATGGTGAATAAGGTCAGGGCAGCACATATCCCTGCTTTGTCATTGGAAATTCTGAGTGATTCAAGAGGTTGCTGTTGTTATCTTGTCTGTATTGATTTTTATTAATTGATTTTTATTAGGTGGAATCCAAGTTTGTCCAAGAATTTTCCAAAGTCAGTATTATTCTCACAATATCAAATGCATTGGTGAGGTAAAAGTGAAATGTAGGCCTTTATTTTGCATATAACATTTTACTTCTTTACCGGAGTGTGAATATCATATCTGCAGTGCCACCGTTCGCTCTGAAACTGCACTGGGTTGTCTGGGAGGTCATCTGCAATGTTAGGTACAAAACTGTACAGCCATATATTCTAGCCAGAATCATCCGAGCCATTGAAAGGAGGACGATTTTAATTTTATTCCTACGATTGGGCATCACTGGCCAGATCAGCACTTATTGCCCATCCCTAATTATCCAGAGGGCAGTTAAGAGTCCTTCTTTAAAGGACATTAGTGAACCTAATGAGTTTTTCTGACAATTGACAGTGTTATTTGACATGGTTATCATTAAATTTTCAATTCCAGATGTTTATTGAATTTAAATTCCATCTGCCATGGTTGGATTCAAACATGAATCTCTGGACTAGTAGTCTAATGATAATTCCACTAGGCCATTGCCTTCCCTATGAACCCCCTTAAATAGTGGTAATTACAATAATGAGGCCACAGCTGGCTGGAGCGGATTGGGAAAGGAATTTAGCGGCAAAGACCGTTATGAACAATGGCGGACATTTAAAAAGATGGTTCATGGTTCACAGCAAAGATATATCCAAATGAGAAAGAAGGATTCTAGGAAAGAGATAAACTGGCATGATCAACCAGGGAAGTTAAGGACAGCATTTAAGTGAAAGAAAAGACATAAAATGTGGTAAAATGAGTCATCAGCTGAAGGCTGGGTAAGTTCTAAAACCAGCAAAAGGTGAGAAGAAATGTAATGGAAGGAGAAGCTCAGCTTTGAGCGTAAACTCAAGAAATATCGAGACTAATAGCAAGATCTACTTTTAGTCATAAAAAGGAAGAGAAGCCAAAGTGAACATAGTCCCTTAAGAGAATGAGGCTGGGGAGCCAGGAAATGGGAGAGACTTTGTATAAGTGCTTAGAAACAAATAGCTTTTCAACATTACTGGATAATCAAGGGGCAAAAGAAGAAAAAGAAATAAATAGAATCCTTGTCACCAGAGGGGAAAAAAAGAGAAACTAATAGGGCTAAAGACTAATAAGTCCCCTCGACCTGATGGGGTTGATCCGAAGATCGTAAACCAAGTAGATACAAAGGGAGTGAATGCACTGGTAGTGATCTTCTAAGAATCCTTAGAATCTGGAAAACACCCAGATGATTGAAAAATTATCAATTTATGTAAAAGAAAGGATAGGTAACCAAAGGCCAGTTAGCTTAATATCAGTTATTGGGAAAATGTTAGTTTATTATAAAGGGTGTAATAGCAAAGCATTTATAAATGCATAATATGATCAAACAGAGTCAGCATGGCTTTGTGAAGGGGAAATTATGCCTAACAAGTTTACTCAAACTCTGAGAGGTGATAAGGAGGAAGTAGATGCAATATATTCGGATTTGCAAAAGACATTTAAGAAGGTACCCTACATTAGGCCGTCTAATATGAGAGAGGGAGAGGCAATAACAACTAGGTGCTGGAAGCCAGAGTCTGTAGCTGTGATGCTGTAAAAGCACAGCAGGTGAGACAGCATCAGAGGAACAGGAAAGTGAACGTTTCAGGCTGAAACCCTTTATCAAGAAGAAGGATTTCAGCGCGAAACATTGACTTTCCTGCTCCTCTGATGCTGTGTGACCTGCTGTGCTTTTCCAGGCTCTCGCCTATATGCTGTCTAGTTAATTAAGCAACCATGTTATTGGAGGTAGTATACTAACATGTATAGGGGATCAGCTAACTAATAGAAGACAGTTGGGATAAGGGGGGAGCATTTTCAGGATGGCAACCTGTAACTGGTGGTGTGCCACAGGGATCAGTGGTGGAGTCAGAATTATTTACGATAAATATTAATGACTTGGATGAGGAAAGTGAATGTGTGAGCCACGTTTGTAGAAGACACTCAAATAGGTGGGAAGGCAAGTGATGAGGATGATACTGAGGGATATAGATGGCTTAGAGAGTTAAAACCTGGCAGTTGGAATATAATGTTGGAAAATGTTAGGCTTTGTACGTATTCAGCTCTTCAAATCATCCTGTCTATTACTTGAACAGAGAAGCTCTGCAGAATGCTACAAGACAGAAGGGAGTTGGAGTCATTCTCCAAGAATCACAAGCATCCAAGTTCACTGAGTAATAGAGAATGTAATGTTGGCTTTTCTTTCAAAGGGATCCGAGTATAAAAGTAATGACATTTTGCTAAAACTGTACACGTTACTAGTTAGGCAACAACTGGAATTCTATCATAAAACAAAGAACTGCAGGTGCTGGAGTGTCCTGACGAAGGGTCCCCGGACTTGAAACATTAACTCTGCTTTCTTGTCATTGGTGCTACTAGACCTGCTGAATTTCTTCTGCAGTTTCTGTTTTTGAACTGGAATACTGTGATATACTGGGATTGGAGGCAAACCAGAGAAGGGTTGCTAGGCTGATCCTGGGTATGGAGGCACTGTCTTAAGAGGAGAGGTTTAGTTGGTTGGGTCTGTACTTATTTGGGTTTAGAAGAATGAGAGACAACACACCAGTTTTATAGGAGTCTTGACAGGGTAGATGTGGGAAGCTTGTTTACCCTTGTGAGGGCGTCTAGGACCGGAGAGCATACACTCAGAATAAGAGGTTCCTTTACTCATTCACAGGATGAGGGCGTCGCTGACTAAGCAGCATTTATTGCTCATCCCTAATTGCCCAGAGGGCATTGCTGTGGGTCTGGAGTCACATGTAGGCCAGACCAGGTAAGGACGGCAGTTTCCTTCCCTAAAGGGCATTAGTGAACCAGATGGGCTTTTCTGACAATCGACAATGGGTTCATAGTCATTGTTAGATTCTTAATTCCAGATATTTATTGAATTCAAATTCCACCATCTAACAGTCCAGCAATAATACCACTAGGCCATCGTTGCCCCCTCTCTTGATTGACTTCCGGAGGATGAAGTTTCTGGCAATATCATGCACTTTGCATGATGCTAAAGAGTTTTTGAAAGAGTTGTGACCAGTCATCCAGAGTGACTTGTTAACTATTTTGAATAGCTGGGGCCCAAGCACTCATCCTGTGGTATTATGTTTGTATCTTCCAGAATTGAAGAGCTGCAAAGTTAGTTTAAACTTGTATAATACCTGGAACTGAGGACACTTAATATACTTCACAATATATCAATAATTTTATTAGGGATAAAGTGTAATATTTCCAAGTTTGCTCATGTTACAAACATAGTGGGAGTGTATGTTGCGGAGGCAGTAAAGAAAGTTTCAGGGTAATTTAGACAAGTTGGGTGAATGGAGAAATGCTTGGCAGTTGCAGAATAATGAAACAAAAACAGAAAATGCTGAAGAAGCTCAGCAAATCTGGCAGCATTTGTGGGAATAAATTAGAGATAACAATTCGGTTTCAATAACCCTTCCTCAGAACTGAGCTTCTCCAGCAATCTTCGTTTTTGTTTTCTGATATCCAGCATTCACAGTTCTTTTGGTTTTTATTTCGATAAATATGAAGTTCTCCACTTTGGTAAAAGAGACAGAAGGGCAGACTATTATTTACATGGTGGTAGATTGGGGGAAGATGTATAAAGGGTGTTCTTGCATGCTGGGCATTCAAAGTAAGCAGACAGGTGCAGAAAACAGTTAGGAAACCAAATGCTATGTATTGCGAGAGGGTTTAAGAATAGGAGTGAAGAAATCTTACTCTAGCTGTACAAAGCCTTGGTGAGACAGCACCTAGAGTTCTATGTGCTAACAACAGGCAGAGGGAGTGCAGTGAAGGTCAAAAATTAGTGACGTTTCAACAAGTACTCCTTATATAAGTATGTCTAGAAGATGAACACCATTTCCTGCTAGCGCAAACAACCTGCTTCGACATTTAAATAGTTACATGAGAGCCACCTGCTGCCTATTACCTAGATTTCTCTTTCATCTAACTGGATCTGCAAACTAGTGATTATGCTAATCATCTATGTGTATGTTTTTGCATCCTGTGAATTTAAAGATAAAAATTATTGCTGTTAAATTAGTAGTGTAACTGAACATCAATGCTTCAACATAGATCTCTCATTATCTGGCCTAATTCAGTTTTACTCTCATTAATGACCCTTCTGCCATTCAGTGTAGTTTGCTGTCAGTGAAGTATCTACTGTGTAAATTAATCAAATTTAACTTTTTCCAAGAGTCTTTTGTGTGATCCTTCATTGTTAACCTTTTTGAGTTCATTTGTGTGAGATAAGCAGGACTACATTATTGCTTGCCCAAAGATATTAAACTATTTAGGCAGGATTTATGTTTTCCTGTAGCTGTGGTAGGAATCCCTAACAACCAAGGGGGTCTTGGAGAAGTCGTTTGCTGTTCAAGTTCCTGACCTGACAGTGGGTTTTACCATAACTTGCTGTTGGAAGCTTTGGCCTTGCCCAATTTGTGTATTTGCTAATTTGGTATATTGTAATTCCCCCTGCCTTTTCTCTCCAGTTTTCAATAAACCTCTTCAGGACATTACCACCATCATCTAATCCTACTGGGGCAGAATTTGATCCAGAGGAAGATGAACCCACACTTGAAGCAGCCTGGCCACATCTCCAGGTATGTGCAGTATTGCAGACACTGGTAGGTCATGGACCTGTGGGGTAGTAAAGCAAAATTGGAGGTGGATTCCTTCAAAAAAGGGGAAGACAGTTGAAAGTTGATAATGCACATGCTACATGTGGAAGTATTCCTATAAAGTAGTGTTTGATTTGGGAATTTCAGCATTAATACTTCTGATGTCAGTTTGTATATTTACATTATTCTATTCAATATTGATTACATCAGGAGGGCTTGCCAGGGTGTCATTGCTCACATGCAACTAAAACTGAGTGATCTGTCCTTTGCCAGCTGACAAGTTTTAATAAACTTGATCAATCCAGATCGTAATCATTGGATTTGGGTATGGTTTTGAATAAGTATTATTCTTTATCCTACCCTGCCTGGCTGGACCATACTTATTCATTCATATTTGCAGAGATGGGAAAGTATTCTGTTCCTGGACAATCCTTAACCACCTTGCAAAAGTCAGAGAAAGCCTTGTCTCAATGTAATCGGCACTTTCTCCGTAGGCTGAAGGCTACTTAGCGCAAAGATAATTTATATATACAAAACTATTCTGTTTTTTTTTTAAAGCATTCATTTGAGAGTCTAATTTCACTCAAGCAACTGAAAAGCTAATTTATATTAACGGCCATCACTCCTCCTTCCAGCTTGTCTACGAGTTTTTCCTGAGGTTTCTGGAGTGTGCCGATTTTCAACCAAATGTAGCGAAAAAGTATGTTGACCAGAAATTCGTCCTGTCGGTGAGTTGACCCAGCATTGTTTGCCATGAAAAAACAAAAGCTTCACTTGTTTGACAAGATGGTGCACTGACTTATTTGTGTTGTAAGATGTGTTTTCTGGTGCCTCTAAATTTAACTATGGACTGGGATGTGCAGGACTTTAGCCACCTTCCTCTTCATGAGGGGAAAGGGTCACTGGGCAAGATAATAGCTGACCATCAAAGTTTTGAGAGTAAGGTGTTTTCATATCCAGGAGCTCAATATATCATGACCCTTTAAAATGTTGAACATTAAAATTTGTTCGAGAAAATTTGTACGTGTTTTGCCTGTATGTAAATATACTATGGCACATTTATGCATGCTCAAACTTAGACAATTGCTGAGCAAGTTTCTGTTTTAGTTTTCCCAATTGGACTATTTCCTATCTGAAGATCAAGTGTTGTAATTTTGTTAATTTACCATCCTTGTAAAGATAGCTTGTAATCACTTCTGACTTTAGTATTAAATGCTGCAGATTAGTTTGTCAAATCTTTTACTTCATTCAAGATTCTCAGCAAGTGGCTAAAACTGATTAATCAAAATACATTATCAGTAGAAATATTAGTGGAGCTAACATTTTGTAAAATGGTTCAAAGTACAAAATAACACTACCTTTGTAAATACAGACTGTTGGTTTCTTCGCAAACACATTCACATGTACACGTATCACTCACTATTAAAGAATACAAGTCAAGCAATCATGACGGATTTTGTGTCTATTTCCTCTCGCAGTTGTTGGAATTGTTTGACAGTGAAGATCCGAGGGAGAGAGATTTCCTCAAGACTATTCTTCATAGGATCTACGGAAAGTTCCTGGGCTTGAGGGCGTACATCCGGAGGCAAATCAATAATATCTTTTACAGGTAATTGTGTCTAACGTTTAGAGGATTACTGAGGATTCAGGCAAGAAGGGGTAAAATCTGTTTTGAGAATGCTTTACATTTTGTAAAGTAGACCAGAGTGGAGTCAATGAGCTCAGTCAGCCCCTTCCTACGTGCTTTTCTTCATCTTGTTACAGATGAGTGTCAATCTGTGTGTCTTGCTGTGCAGTGTATTCTTTTAATTTATTCTTGGGATGTAGCTGGCAAAGCTGCATTCATTGCAAATTCTTACTTGTCCTGGTGAAGGTGTTAGTGAGGTGCCTTCTTGAATATTTGCAGTGCTCGGGGTCCAGGATTTTGACCCAGTGATAGTGTCAGTGACAGTTCCAGGTCAAAATATTGTGTGGCTTGAAAGGAAACATAGTTGTGGTGTTGCCGTGTGTCTGCTGCTCCTTCTAGGTGGCTGAGGTCATGGGTTTTGAAGGTGTTATTGGAGAATCCGAAGTGAGTTGCAACAGTACATTTTGTTGATGGTATGCGCTGCTGCCAATTGTATCATTAGTGAAGGAGCTGATTGTTGAAGGTTGCAAATGGAATGCTTTGTCCTGGATAGTGTTGATGAAGCTTTTTAACAGTTTAATCATCCAGGCAAGCAGGGAGTATTCCATAAGTAAAACTGTGCCTTGTAGGTGGTGGACAGACTTTAAGAAGTTAGGCAAATTACTCACTGCAGAATTTCTTGCTTTGGTGTGCTCTTGGTAGCCGTATGTATATGTCTAGTCCAGTTCAATTTCTGGTCAATAGCAATGCCAAGAATGCTATTAGTGATGTATTCAGCAATGGTTATGTCATTGGATGTCATGGGGCAATTGTTGGATTCTGACTTGTTGAAGCTGGTCGTTGTTTGGCACTTCTGTGGTGTGACTATTCCTTGCCACTTGTCAGCCCAAGCCTGAATATTATCCAGATCTTGCTGCATTTGGACATGGACTGCTTCAATGTCTGAAGAGTGATGTTGAAAGTGTAATATGAGAGTAAACTTGCAGGGAATGTACAAACTGAGTCTAAAAGCTTCTCCAGGTATGTGAAGAGCGAAAAGATTAGCAAAGGCATATTTAGATCCCTTCTAGTCGGAAACATGGCAAGTTATAATGGTGAACAGATGGTGGACCAACTAAGCAGTTCTGGTTGCCCAGTTATAGGATGAATATTAAGCTGGAGAAGCTTCAAAACAGATTTGCCAGGATGTTGCTGGGTATGGAAGGTTTAAGTTGTAAACAAAGCCTGGATAGGCTGTGACTTTTTTCACTGGAGCATAGGAGGTTGAGAGGTGACCTTTAGAGGTTTATAAAATCATGATGGTTATAGTTAGGGTTAGTGGTAGGTGTCTTTTCCCTAGGGTGGGGTTTTCAAAACTAGGGGACATAATTTTAAGGTGAGAGGAGAGAGATTTTAAAAAGGCATGAGGGGCAAATTTTTTTACACAGAAGATGTTCACATGTGGAATGAACATCGTTAGGAAATGGTGGATGCGGGCACAGTTACAACATTTAAAAGACGTTTAGATATGTACATGAATAGGAAAGGTTTGGAGGGATATGGGCCAGGAGCAGGCAGGTGGGATTTGTTTAATTTGGCATTATGTTCGGTATGGACTGGTTGGACCAAAGGGTCTGTTTCTGTGCTATATGACTCTGACTCTAAATACATATTTGCGATCTGCCTTCATAAAGGAGGAAACAAATGTGTCATAAATGTTGAAGAATACAGGGTCTAAGTGAGGGGGAGGAACTGAAGAAAATTGATATAAGTTGGGCAATGATATTGGGGAAATAGATGATATTGCTAGCTGATAAATCCCATAAACCTGATCACCTACATCTGAGAGTAGTTAAGGAAGTGGCCCCAGAGATGGTGGATGCATTGGTGGTCATCTTTCAAGATTTTATACGTTCTGAACAGTTCCCTTGGATTGGTGTGTAGCTAATGTAGCTCCATTGTTTAAGAAAGGAGGTAGAGAGAAAAGAGGAAATTCAGGACCAGTTAACCTGACGTCGGTAGGAGGGAAAAGTGCTAGACTCCATTATATATGATTTAATAGTGGAGCACTTGGAAAACAGTGGCAGACTTGAGCAGAATCGGCATGGATTTATTGAAAGGGAAATCATGCTTGATAAATCTGTTGAAATTTTAAGGATGCAACTAGCAGAGTTAAGGGGACATCCAGTAGATGTGGTTTTCTTGACTTTCAAAAGGCTTTCAATAAGCCTCACATAAGAGGTCGACATGTAAAATTAAAGCATATGGCTTGGCGGTACAACTAGTTGACACAGGAAACTAAGAGCAGGAAGAAATGGTCTTCATTGAATGGCAGCCAGTATCTGGTTAGGTACCACAGGGAACGGTGCTGTGATGCCAGCTACTTACAACTTATGTTAATGATTCACATGAGGGAACACAATGTGGTATTTCCAAGTTTGTAAATGAAACCAAGCTAGCAGAACTGTAAGGAGAATGCAGATATGTTTCAATGAGATTTGGACAAGTTGAATGATATGTCCAAATACATGTCTGATGAAGTATGTGGATAAATGTGAGATTATCCACTTTGGTAGCAAAATCAGGAAGGCAGATTATTATCTGAGTGGACATTAACTGGAAAAAGGGAAGGTTCAACAAAACCTGGATGTCCTTATAAACCAGTTGCTGAAAGTAAACGTGCAGATGGTGAAGGGAGCAAATGGTACGTTGGCTTTCATAGCGAGACGATTCGTGTGCAGGAGTAGGGGTGTTTTGATGCAGTTTTT
Source organism: Rhincodon typus (assembly GCF_021869965.1). Lineage (NCBI taxonomy): Eukaryota > Metazoa > Chordata > Chondrichthyes > Orectolobiformes > Rhincodontidae > Rhincodon > Rhincodon typus. The sequence continues at coordinate 3,559 of NW_025967094.1, read as the reverse complement.
GTACAGGGCCTTGGTGAGACCATGCCTGGGGTATTATGTGCAGTTTTGGTCTCCTTCTCTGAGAACAGACGTTCTGGCCAAGGAGGGAGTGCAAATAAGGGTCACCAGACGAATTCCTGGGATGGCAGCACTGATGTATGAAGAGATACTGGATCAATCAGGATTATATTCATTTGAGTTTAGAAGAGAGATGAAAGATGAGAGATTAAGCTAGTGACTGCACATTAATTTGCAGGGAATATTTTCTCCTATGACTTCAGGTTCACTGGTTCTGGTTAGATGAGTTTACAATTGTTTAAGGATTCAAGACTGATCTCTCTCTTTTTCCGGACACTATCCCTACTTCCTTTGATCCTTTCCCCCTCCCCTATGGTGCCCTCACGTCCTCTTTCCAGCAACCCCCTCAAACCTGGCAGCCACTCTAATCCCTGCAACCCTATCACTTCATCATTGTTTACTCTTCTTCAGAACTGCCTGTTTCAACTGCTGTCTGTCCTTTTAGCTAAATTTTCCCCAGGCATGGAAGTGTCTCTCCACTCCATCCCTGTGGCTCATCAACCTTGCTCACTCACTACTTTGGATGGCTTAAGCTCCTCATTGCTCATGAAGTAAGTTTTGTTGAATTTCCAATTAAGATGAGGCAGCTGGCATAGGCTCCTCTTCTATATCAGAATTAAGCTGAACTATAAATTCTTGTGTTCTGAAGCTTTCAGGACAAAAGACAGTCAGATTTTCTACAAATTAATATAATAATGTTCAGCAAGGGTTTCCTTGACACCACCTCATTTTATCTAATAAAATTTTAAAATCTGGATGAAATGGAAAATATTTGATTAATTTGGTGGACTCTTAGAGCATGTATGCAGTCATGAAAATGAAATTTGCGGAGCTTTGGGTTGGAACGTGAGAGTAAGATTTGTGAACCCAGCTCATGTAACGTGACTGTCGGCAGTCACGTATGGTCTTCCATCCTGAGATTCTTGACTTTTTTTCCTTTTACTAGGTTTATCTACGAGACTGAGCACCATAATGGGATTGCAGAACTTCTGGAAATTTTGGGCAGGTGAGTGGTATTTTGATCAACCTGATTTGTATAACTAAGTAATTTGGAAAGATGATTAGCTTTAGGCTATTATTGGCTATATCTAAGTTTAATATCAGAAACCAATTTCATAGACAACAGGGCCCGTGGGTCTGGAGAGGACAAGGGCTTGGGACCAGGGCTTACGTGCCTTGGGGGCAGGAGGAGGGTGGAACTGTGGCTCTTGGACTCTTGGGGATAGGTTAGAACTGTGGCCTCCCAAGCTCGAGGGTGAGAGAGGAGGATGGTTTGGCTCATGACCAGGAGAGGGAGGTTGGAACTATGCTCCACTGGCTGATCAGACTTTGGGGCAGTGGAGGAATGCAAAATGTAGTTTGCCCTAAATCATGTTAGAACTGCGCATATTATGCACACTCGGCTGTGCCATATAGTTAGTGGAGAGAATTTGAGGATTTGACAGTGGAGGAGGATAGCTGGCCTCTGGTTAAGTTTCTTTGCAGTTAGTGATGAACTGCAGCATTATGTTCATAATGGGACCCTGTGATACCATAAAAGTCATGGGAAGATGGTTAGCTTCCTCTTTTTGATGGTCATTGTCTGGCACTTGTTTGCAAATGTTTCTTTCTTTTGTGAAGCTAAGACTGGATGTTCCCCAGATCTTGCTACTTATGAGCATTTATTTTCTAAGGAGTTGCGAATGGTACTGAACACTGCAGTCTTCGGCAAACAACCCCACTCCTGACCTTATGTTGAAGGGAGGGTCATTGATGAAGCAGCTGAAGATGGTTGGGCCTAGGACACCACTCTGAAGAGCTCCTGCAGCAATGTTCTATGTCCCAGTGGACTGAGTCATTTTTCATCTATTTAAAACTGATCATCTCGGAGAATGTCTTAAGAAGCTTCACAGAAACAAAAGGAAAATATATTGATTCTGAAGAGATTTCAATAAGAACTGTACATGTGTGATGAATTAGTGTGGAATTGAAAAGCATTTGTTGGGACACCGTGAGTAATCTAATGTTTGAATCTGCTTGGCTGAAGTAGCTTGTGCATATTAGGCTGTGAAATAGTTTGGTTTGAGTTAATTCTTAGTAAGATTCCTCCTGCCCCTAAAAAAAACTTAAATCAACTACACAGCATATCAAGTAAATGGGAAATATTTGTGCAATCCTGCTGGCAGCAGTAGATATCAGAGAAGCAAGATTTCTAATGCATGTGAGAAACTTCTGAAGTGGTATTCTTAACTGATTGTCAGCTTCCTGATTTGTATGATCTGTATAGAAATGGGAAAACTCAATCATGCCATGAATAGGCATTGGGGAGAGTTTTTAAATGGGAAAACACTACAGAACAGGGATCTGGGAGTTCTTGTCCACAGATCAGAAAAAGCTAGCATCCAAGTTCAGAAGGTAATATGGAAAACAAATGGCATGTTGGCCTTTATTTGTGAGGAAATGGAGAAAAGTAGGGAGATTTTGCTAAAGCTGTACAAGGTACTAATCGGATCACAGCTGGACCACTGAACGGTTTTGGGCACCTTATCTAAAGAAAGATACAGTGGCATTGAGGTCTGCTGAGAAAAGGTTTGGTGGGCTGATACCAGGTGGGGAGAGACTTCACTTTTGAGGAGTGGTTGCATAGATTGAGCTTCTACTCATTTGAATGTAGAAGAATGAAAGTTGACTGTGTTGAATCAAACAAGATTCCTACGGGACTTGACAGTGTAGACGCAGAAAGGTTGTTTCTCCTTTTTAGGAGAGTTTAGGACCAAGGGGCATAATCACAAAATAAAGGGCTGCACATTTTAGGGCAGAAATAATGAAGAATTTCTTGAGGGTAGTGAACCTGTAGAATTGTTTACTACGGGGTAGTTGAAGCTGGATTGTTAAATAAATTGAAGACAAATATGTACAGATTTTTAATCAGTAAGGGAATCAACAGTTATGGGGAAAATGCAGGACAGTGGAGTTCAGCATTATTAGATCAGCCACGATCTTATTGAATGGCAGGGCAGCCTTCGTGGGCTGAATGGCCTACTTTTGCTCCTACATCTTATGAATGCAATATATATTATTGGCCTATGTTTGGGAAAATATAGCCAGTGTTAGTGGTAGAGTCTTTGATATCATTAGTCCCTTCCCTGAATTTCTTTAAATAACTCTACAATGTTCTTCTCTCTGCCTCTCATTGTGTCCTGATGCTCCTCTCTCTCTCGTACCGTTCTCCCCATGGCCTGTTGCCCTTTAACAATCCTCCCACGCCCTTCCTGATGTGCCACCCTCTCCCATTCCCAACGGATCTCGAATCTTTGGAATTCACAACCCCAGAGTGTATTGGATGCTGGGACGTTGAGTGAATTTAAGGATAAGATGGACAGATCTTTAAATAGTAATGCATTGAAAGATTATGGAGAACAGGCAGGAATGTTGAGTTGACACCAGGATGATCAGCCATGATTGTATTAAAGGATGAAGCGGGCTCGAGGGACTGAATTGCTTACTCTTACTACTTACGTTC
>NW_025967093.1:0-25000 GCF_021869965.1 Rhincodon typus | reverse complement strand
GCTTCCAAACCCACGACCTCTACTACCTAGAAGGACAAGGTCAGCAGATGCATGTGAATATCACCAACTGCAAGTTCTCATCCAAGGCACATACCATCCTGATTTCAAATTGTTAGAGGCATTGCTGGGACAAATCCTGGAACTCCTTCCAGCGCTTTCGTTGCCTCTACCTCCCAAGGACTGCAGTGGCTCAAGAAGGCAGCTCACCACTACCACCTTCATTTGCAATAAAATACTGACCTAGCCAGCAATGCTTACACTCTTGAAAGAATAAAAAGTGCACACACACCTGCACCTATGTACAGACATATGAATATGCAAAAATATAGAAACCTGTACATATATACACTGCACACCTGTTGCTACAGACATGGGCTGAATGTAGATTGGCCTCCACTTATCCATTTACAGATACATGCAGCATAAATTGCAAAGTACACCTCAGTCCTCCCATAACCCCCTTCAGACAGAACCCCGCTTTGTTCCCTTTAATTCCTGTTTGCATCATTGGCAAATCCAGCATCTGTTGCCCATCCCTAACTGCTGTTGAGAAGATAACAGTGCACTACCTTGAGCCAGGACGGCCCTTGCTGATTTTGTACCAGCTGATACAACTGAGTAGTTTGGTCAAACACTTCAGAAGCCTGTTAATAGTCAGTCACATTGTTGTACCTCTGAAGTCATGTATCTAGGCCAAATTATGTAATGGCAGATTTCCTTCTCTAGTGAACATCAGCATAATAGTTGTGTCTTTATGACAATCCAATAGACTCATGATCTTTGTTAGAATTATAGAATCCCTACAGTGCAGAGAGAGGCCATTTTTTAAAATTCATTTGAGGGATGTGGGTGTCACTGGCTGGCCAGCATTTCTTGCCCATCCCTAGTTGCCCTTGAGAAGGTGGTGGTGAGCTGCCTTTTTGAACCACTGCAGTCTTCCTACTGTGGGTTGACCCACAATGCTATTAGACAGGGAATTCCAGGTTTTTGACCCAGCGACAATGAAGAAACGGCGATATATTTCCAAATCAGGATGGTGAGTGACTTGGAGAGGACCTTGGAGGTGATGGTGTTCCCATATATCTGCTGCCCTTGTCCTTCTAGATGGAAGTGGTCGTGGGTTTGGAAGGTGCTGTCTGAGGATCTTTGGTGAATTTCTGCAGTGCACCGTGTAGATAGCACACACTGCTGCTACTAAGCATCGGTGGTGGAGGGATTGAATGCATGTCGATGTCATGCCAATCAAGCAGGCTGCTTTGTCCTGGATGGTGTCAAGCTTCTTGAATGTTGTTGGGGCTGCACCCATCCAGGCAAGTGGGGAGTATTCCATCACACTCCTGACTTGTGCCTTGTAGATGGTGGACAGGCTTTGAGGAGTCAGGAGGTGAGTTACTCGCCGCAGTATTCCTAGCTTCTGGCCTGCTCTTGTAGCCACTCTGTTTATGTTGTGAGTCCAGTTGAGTTTCTGGTCAATGGTAACCCCCAGGATGTTGATAGTGGGGGATTCAGTGATGGTAACACAATTGAATGTCAAGGGGCGGTGGTTAGATTGTCTCTTAATGGTGATGGTCATAGCCTGGCATTTGTGTGGCGCAAACGTCTCTTGCCACTTGTCAGCCCAAGCCTGGATATTGTCCAGATCTTGTTGCATGTGAACATGAACTGCTTCAGTATCTGAGGAGTCGTGAATGGTGCTGAACATCCCCAATTCTGACATTATGCTGGAGGGAAGGTCATTGATGAAGCAGCTGAAGATGGTCGGGCCTAGGACACTACCCTGAGAAACCCCTGCAGAGATGTCCTGGAGCTGAGATGATTGACCTCCCATAACCACGACCATCTTCCTATGTGTCAGGTATGACTCCAACCACCGGAGCGTTTGCCCCCTGACACCCATTGATTCCAGTTTTGCCAAGGCTCCTTGATGCCACACTCGGTCAAATGCAGCCTTGATATCAAGGGCTGTCACTCTCGCCTCGCCTCTGGAATTCAGCTCTTTTGTCCATGTTTAAACCAAGGCTGTAATGAGATCAGGAGCTGAGTGGCCCTGCAGGAACCCAAACTGGGCTTCGGTGAGCAGGTTATTTCTGAGCAGGTGCTGTTTGATAGCACTGTTGATGACACTTTCCATCACTTTATTGATGGTTGAGAGGAGACTGATGGGGCGGTAATTGGCTGGGTTGGATTTGTCCTGCGTTTTGTGTACAGAACATACTTGGGCAATTTTCCACATTGTTGGGAAGGTGCCAGTGTTGTAACTGTACTGGAACAGCTTGGTGAGGGGAGCGGCAAGTTCTGGAGCACAAGTCTTCAGCACTATCGCCGGAATGTTGGCCCATCAAGTCTGCACTGACCCTCTGAAGAGCATCCTACACGGACCCAGCCCCCACCCTCTCCGGTAACTCCCATTTTCATGACTAACCCACCTAGCCTGCACATCCCTGGACACTATGGGCAATTTAGCATGACCAATGAATCTAACCTGCACATCTTTAGACTGTGGAAGGAAACCAGAGCACCCAACGGAAATCCACACAGGTACAGGAGAACATGTAAATTCAGCACAGATGGTGATCTTTTGGTTTTTCATTTCAATTTTATTACTTACATTTCAACTTCTGAAATGTTATAGCACAATTGAAATATAATCTCCAGAGCATCAGCCAAGTGTGCAGGATTACTACTCTTAGCAACATCAATACTGTTCTACTCTGCCTTTGAAATCGATCATTTCCAACAAATGCACTCAGCAAGAGGACCAGAGGCTGATCGTAGAATTGTAAATTTTAGAGAGAGAGAGAAAGAAACAAAGTAACCTGGGGTATGGATTGAGTTTTTAAACAGTGTTTTGTTCCTTTTTTTTTAATATGTAGTGCCTGGGCCATCCACCACACTAACGGCAGTGCAGCTCTTCTCCAAGCAGAATCCTGCCCGGCAGGAGCTCTGCAAACTCCAGCAGCAGATGAAGGCACAAGGACTAAACGTGACGGCCACCAGGCGTGAGGTCTCAGAGTTCCGGGTCAAATTCCAGGAGCAGCTCAAACAACTCCAGGACCAGGACCAGAAGATCCTAGAGCAGAACCAGATCATCGGCGAGCAGAATGCCCGGCTGGCTGAACTGGACCGAAAGCTGGCTGAGCATGCCCTTAAGCACCAGCAGAACGAGCAGAAGATCAAAGACCTGCAGGAGCTTCTGGAACGAGTCATTGAGACCCGGGCTGCAGCTGATCAAGCTTCTGCCGGGCAAAGCAAACGCAAGAAGGCACCACCAGATGGCACCACTTCAGACTTACCCACCCGTGCCAAGCGCCTTCGGAGCAGGAAGTGAGCTGGAGATTGCAAGAGGGAGATTTTGTTGTTCTTGTGTCACTCATAATGGTAATGGGTATTTGTGTGCTTCTGCACCAAGTTACACTGTATATATGGTGCAAGATGACACAGGTCAGGAGAACAGACAAGGTATTGGGATGGCAACAGGCTCCAGACATAAGATTGGGCAGGGTTAGTAGCCATGGGGAGGGAGGAGATGGAAGGCACCACATTGGGAGCTGACTAGAGCAGAACTGAATTAAACTCTGCTCTTTTACCCAGTACTGGGTGACTGAATCAGTTAAACTTGCCTGGGTGAGGCATCTGACAAACAGGTGGAACACATTGTAATCCAGCCCACACAGTATAGACTATTCTTACTGAAGAATTGTTTGTGTTCAGTTTGCTGGTCTCGGGTAAGGGCAGCAATACCGCAGGCCTGAGTTCCAGCATCTCCCTTCCCAGGATATAGGGTAGTCCCTTCCCCTGGTCAGTTGATGAGCTCCCCTAAAAATATTTGTTTATGCACTAAGTTTGGAGTGGATCTGGCTCACTTGTGATGTCCCCATGACCAAATGGCCTGCTGCCATCTTGGAGACTGTGTATCCTCATCAGAGTTAAAGCTTTCAGGATAAGAGGCAACCACCTGTGACAGTTTGATGAATGTGGGCACTATGACCCAGCATATGTTTCCTTCTAATTGTCCTATGAGTGTGGATTTCAGAGTTATGATTCACTCTATACTGCCACACTGTTCAAACCAGGTCAGGTTGAAGGGTAACAACAGGATGGATTCTACACGTTTTGCAGAGAGCTCGGGTCATTAAAGCTTAGGGTCCAGAATTCCTGAGGCTTTTTCCTTTGAGTACTGAAGGAAGATTGGAACAAGGAGAGAACAGTGTGAATGCCCCGCATCTAACTGTGCTCCCATGGTGCTGGATAGATGGCCTATTCATTTGATCAGTGGTTTTGGGGTCTCCCAACATACCAGCAGTACCAGGGAGTGGAGCACTCTGTCCTCCTAATTGTTCACTCAGTAATACTAGCTGTACAATTTTCTCCTAAGTACTGTACATGTATAACCTGAATATTTTATTTTTGGGAGGCAGAGCCTGATCCCAGTTTTGGCTGTCCAGAAAGGGTAGTTCTAATGCTTATTCATTAATTGGTTCTGATAGGATTCCAGTTCAGAATAAATCAGCATTGTATGGTAAAAGTGAACAGGTTACCTAGTAAGTGTCTTTCACCTCACTGCTGGGACAGCCCACTCTTGTTTGTATTTCATGGACAATGTGAAATGCATGATTAGGAATAATGCGATATCTCAAAAACTAAATTTATCTCCTCACTGAAAATGTCACATCCAGAGGTACTAATGTTATTAGTCACCCAAGCCCAAGGTGGTGTCACTCAAAGTGATCCTTCTCATGCTCCTCCTGAGGAGGTGCCACTCAAAGTGATGCTAATGTTCATCTTGAGGCAACTTCACCAGTTACCACGGCTTGCCACATTTATTTGTTTTCCTTGTCTTGAACTTTCTGTCCTTGAGAAGAATAGTTGTTCAAACTTTAGCCTCTATTCAGTTACTAATGATGTAACTGTTGAGCCCAATCCTACCACTTCCATTATCCACCATAGCCCTCTCCAGGAAGAGGTTGATGGCAATGGTGAGTACTAGACTGCTAGAATTTCACACCCCTCCCCCAGAAAAAACCCTCTGACCCCACACAACAGTTATAATATGCCCCAGAAAGCTGCACACAAAAGAAGTATGACCTCTTAAAACAGATGGTATTGATGCCTGAATTTTAGGAAGTGACACTGTAAGGTTCTTCAGAAAGTTCTCAGCATTTTAAAACCAATTTCCAGTCCTTCCTTTTGATCATGGTGTTACTGTCACAGGCAGCTGCTGTTCTCTTCCGGTGCCACTTCTACACTAATAGAACATTCAGCTTCAAAGATTGCAATACTGATTTGCTCCTGACCATCTTCTCCCAAGATCTATCTCCAGCCGTCTTTGCCCTGTCTGAGCTCCTTTCCCTCAGTCTTTATGAAAAAGGAGGGGGGGGTTGGATTAATGCTCACTTGAACTTGAGCCTATTCCATTGCCCTCTCTGCTGTATGTGTGTGTGCCTTTGATCTATTTTTCACCAATTGGCCCATCACAAGCTTAGACTTTGAGGGGTTCTGAGTTTGACTCTTGCATGGTAGCCAATAGACTTTGCAGAATCTTTCAGTGACACTGTGGGACCCTTAACCTCCTGTGCACCAAAGTGAATCTGCTTACTGGGAGGTGAATACAACACTGCTGTGAGCCAAAAACTGAAAGAAGAATCAAGCCTTAATGTGGCAGTCAGTGCAGGGCTGGACTCTGGCTCTGAGAGGTCTCTAAAGATTCTTCATGCCATTATTGAGGATTCCAAGGAGCAGTCGTATTCCTGCCTGTTGTGTTGTAACAGGACCTGGTTTACAGATACATAACCCCAAACTGTGTACAGACTCACCTACAGATTGATAACCTGGAATTACAACCTGTCGAAGGATACTAACTGGTCAGGGTATGACAAATTGAGTAACTCAAGTGGGGTGGGGCTTAGGGCCACTTTAGTTGGCCTCAGTTCCTTTGGCTGGGAAAGGAAAATATTGGTCAGTTAATTCTAGCAACCTCTGAGGAAGGATTTCTACTGGAAGACAGTGTTGTGGTTGGCTGTGGTACCATCATTCTGCAGAAAAAGAATGATCTTTCAGTGTCTGTGAGCATGTACCCCAGCATGGAAGTCACTTTACAGGAAGAGAGAGCAGAAAAACAAAATAAATGTTCAGTGTGAGTACTTATTTTTAATTTCAACAAGAATGAGTGGCCAAATGCACCAAAAGTTCATTAATGGAATGTTGTCAGCACCTCTAGGTGTTCTTGAAGTTGTATAAAAGGACATTTGAATACTCCAAGAGTTAAACACGTCTTGCTTTACAAAAGAAGAAAATGCACATTTCTGTTATTTGAAATGTTTCCTTCACTGATTAAAAATATCCTGGATGTCCAGTAAGGGCTGTTTCTTAAGTTGAGACTGTACTGACTGTTTTAATGACCATTCTTTGACTGGATTGGTGGTGGGTAATGGTAATGGTAATGGTGGTGGTGGTGGTGGGGACCAGGTGGATTTGTTAAACAAAGTTTATTTCAAAAGAAACACTCCATTTCTACTGTTATAAAGGCTTAGCCCTTATGTGTTCTTTTTACATTTATAGCCAGCTCACTGCTTCATTCATCAAAGGGTGCCTGTTCTGTATGGACCACTGGTATCACTACTGTCGGGTCAATGTGGTGTTGGCTATTCAGGTTTCTTCGGAAGATGCACTGACCTGGGAGACATCAGCTTTATGTACAGAGGATCTCAACTGGGCATAAGATATAGGAGTAGGTCATAGAGTTCAGCTGATCATCCAAATTAACTCTGTTTACCTGTCAAGCTGACATCCTCTTTCCTCTAGGTAGTCAGTCTTTTTTTTTCAGGTGTTGGGGGGCAGGGAGTTCATGAACTGAGCATCCACACTCTTCTGATGTAGAGAATTCAAAGATTGACAAGCTTGACCCTCTTGATACCAAACGCTTCTTACCTGAGACTTATCCCGGTTCTCGATTCCAGCTGGCAGAGATGGCTTTTTAGTATTTGCTATGTCAAACCCTTAGTGAGATGACTTGTCATTCACCTAGAGAATATTGGTCCATTCTCCTCCTACATTCATTGTGTCATTTTGTAGTTAGTGTTATTATCCAACAACTCTTATTTGTATAGTGCCTTTATGATAATAGAACATTGGAGGTATTTTATTGAAGCCACATGAGATATTAGTACATATGACTAAAGCTTGTCCAAAAAGGTAGGTTGCGTGGAGCACCTTTAAAGGAGAAAGAAGTGGAATTGAGGGAAGAATTTTTCGAGTTTCAAGGATTGGTAGCTCCAGAGGCCAGAATTTGGGAAGCACAGATGTTGCAGAAGATTGTGGGAAGATAGAGGCCGTAGAGGGATTTGAAAATGAGGGTGAGAAGTTTAAAATTTGGTTGAAAGCAGAAAGCTGTAAACACTGAGCAAATCAGGCAGCATCTTTGGAAGGGAAAAAAGAGTTAATGCTTCTGACTGGGAGCTGGCATCAAAACTAGTAAAGCTTAGAAACGTTATAGGTCAAAAAGAAAAAAAAAGGTCTGTGGTATGGCAAAAGACAGGAGCCTTTCCAAATACATGTAAATCCTGTCCCTCACGATTCCCTCCAACAACTTGCCCATCACCAATGTCAGGTTCACTGGTCCGTAGTTCCTTGGCTTTTCCTTTCCGCTCTTCTTAAATAGTGGCACCACGTTAGCCAAATTTCCAGTCTTCCAGCACCTCACCTGTGGCTATCAATGAAACAGATATCTCAGCAAGGGGCCCAGCAATCATTTCCTTAGCTTCCTACAGAGTTCTAGGTACAACTGATCAGGCCCTGGGCATTAATCCATCTTTTTGCGTTTTAAGACATCCAGCACCACCACCTCGTTAGCACTGCTGCCTCACAGCATCAATCACTTATTTATTTACTCAACTCCTCTGCCATTTCCTGGTTTCCCATTATAATTTCCCCAGTCTCATTCTGTAAGGGGCCTTCTCACGTTGGCCTCTCTTCCTTGTTTTTCAGGATGCTGACTGTTCATTTCTATATTACTTGCTAGTTTGCTCTCAGTTTATTTTCTCCCTCTATTGTTTTTTGGACAATATTTGGTGGCTTTTAAAACTTTCCTAATGCTCATATTTACCACTAATCTTTGCCATATTTATACATTTTCCTTCAATTTGATATATTTAGTCAGCTGTGGTCAGCTTTTTCCTTTCTAGAATTCTTCTTCCTCACTGCGGTATATCTTTGCTGTGAGCCATGAATTATTTCTTAAATGCTTGTCATTATTCCTCAACCATCTCTTCTGCAAAACCCTTTTCTCAGTCCACTTCAGCCAACTCTGCTCTCATCCCTAGGGGCTCTTCCATTCAATAAGGCTTGACCTTCACTTTCTCCTTGCCAGAATTTCACAGATCCCCTGGTAATTTACTGTGAAGATCTCTGTCTACTGTCACATTTCTCAACTTCGTTCGGCCTTCTATGTATATTCTGTGAGCCCTGGCTGTTTTAAATCCTCTGGGATCTGTGTTGACCCTTTCTGACACTTCTGGATAGACCTCAGCCCAGCTCAATTCAAGTGACCTTTCCTGAGTTTTACTGTTCCAATGGGCTTCTGAACTTCACTCAAATCCTAGACTCTTTGCTGCCTTTTGCTAATTTAATTCATGTAACCCTTCTTTGGTCACTTCAACTCTCATGTTTTTTACTACTGTAGGCATTGAACGTCTTCTGGTTCCTGGCTTTCCTGACACTTGTTGGCTTTTTCCAGTCTGCCCAGCCTCTCTGATTTGTCATTTTCTTTTGAGGGATCACTGCACATTTGGTGGGGAAGGGAATGCAATGAGGAAGGATACTTGTTCCATCTTTGACAGCCACCAGTAGACCAGGAGTCGAAAAACTACATAAGAGGGAGGAGTTTGTTCAAAAAAATCAGAGGAGATTCTCACAGGAGAACTGCAAGATCATTTTATTTCTAATCTTCAGTTTACAGCTAGCTGAAGTTAAGATGGGGCAGTTTAGCAATTTGAATCCTGTGACACCTGGGTAAGTTTGGACACTTCACTTGATCTAGATGAACTTGCAGAAATGTCACCGGCTGCAGAAATTTGAGCTCTGGATTTCAGAACTCCAGCAATGACAGCGGTGTGTCCATGAGACCAAGAGTTACATGAATAGCATGTTCAGAGATGGTCACACTGCAGATTAGGGGCATGCAGGCAAGGAGGGAATAAGCAACTGCCAGACAGTCCAAAGGAACCAGGCAAGTCATGGTCATACTTGAGAACTGGCTTTCCATTTGGATACTGGTGAGAACGAAGATCCCTCAGAGGACTGAGAAAACACCAGGTCTGTAGATATGTTGATGGGCCAGATGTGCAGGAGGGATGAAGAAAAGAGCAGTACTGATAGAGGATTCATTAGTTAGGAGAACAGACAGGTTTTTCTGTGGTCATGTCAGCAACTCCAGGATGATGTGTAGCATCCAGTGCCAAGGTCATGGATGCCATAGAGCATCAACACAATATTCTTCTGGGTGAAAATGATCAGCCAGAGCCTGTGATCCACACTGGTACCAACAGTATAAGTTGGAAAGAGGATGTGATCCCACAGAATTTAGGGATCTAGGTAAAAAAAAATTTGCAAGCAGTACCTCAAAAGTAATAATCTCCAGATTATATGCTGTATCACATGCCAATGAGTACAGATATAACATGGTTAGACAGATGAATCTGTGGCTGAAAAGATGGCGCAGAATGGAGGACTTCAAATTTGTGGGAGAGATGGCAACTGTACTAGCCAGATGTGTTGCACCTGAACAGAGACAGGACTGTCTATCTTGTGCAGAGTTTTGTTTGTTGGGGAGGGTAAACTAACTCTGCAGGGGTTTGGAAACCAGGAAAGAATATTTGATTTGATTAGATTAGATTATTGTTACATGCATTGAGATACAGTGAACAGTATTGTTTTACATTCTATCCAGGCAAAGCATATCATACATAAGTACTTCAGGGTAACAGAACAGAACGCAGAATATAGTGTAACAGCTACAGAGAAGGTGCAGAGAAAGATCAACTTTAATATATGAGAGGTCCTTTCAAAAGTCTGGTAACAGGGGGGAAGAAGCTGTTCTTGAATCTCTTGGTGTTTTCAAAATTTTGTATCTTCTGCCCTATGAAAGAGGGTGGAAGAGACTTTAACCAAGATGGGAAGGGTCTTTGATTATGTTGGCTGCTTTTCCAAAGCAGCAGGAAGTATAGACCGATTCAATGGATGGAAAGTTGGTTTGTGTGATTGACTGGGCTGCACAAGGTAGCAAATGGTATTTTGGCCTTCAGGGTTAGAGGGTGAGACTATTGGAGCAGGGATGTCTCGCTGCAATTGTACAGCAGCTCGGTGAGACCACACTTGGAGTATCACGTGCAGTTTTGGTCTCCTTATCTGAGGAAGGATGATCTGGCTGTGGAGGTAGTGCAACAAAAGTTCACCAGACTGATTCTTGGGATGGCAGGGCTTACGTAAGCAATTTAAGACTGAAATGCTGAGAAATTTCTTCACCCACAGGTCAATAAGCTTGTGGAATTCTCTGCCACTGAAGCAGTTGAGGCCAAAACGTTAAATGTTTTCAAGAAGATAAATATAGTTCTTAGGGCAAAAAGGATTAAAGGCTGTGGAGAGAAAGTGGGAATATTGTACAGAGCTAGATGATACACCATGATCATATTGAATGGCAGAGAAAGCTCACAAGGTCTGGTGGCCTACCTTCGATCCTGTTTTCTATGTTTCAATAGATCAGGAACAGATAGACTGGAACCAGAAGTTACTGGGAAAAACTACCTGATCAATGGGCTACTTTAGAGCAGAAACGTTTCAGATATAGTCAATGTATCTTGTCTCAAAAAGAAAAGGCAAACAAATCCAGAGGCTTGATGAGGTCACTGCTGTTGATATGGTGCACGTGGACTTCCAAAGGTGGTTCTCACAGTGCAATACAAAAGACAGTGAGTAAACTTATAGCTGATGGAATAAAAGGGACATTAGCAGCATGACAACACTGAAAAAACTGGACATCATCAAAATTGCCGAGTTGATTGACACCATATCCACAAATATTCACTCCCTCCACCACCAACACACAGTAGTAACTGTATGTACTATAAATAAGATGCACTGCAGAAATTCACCAAGGCTTCTTGGACAGCAGTTTCCAAACCTTCAAACGTTACATGGAAACGTGTGAACACCAGTAAGCAATTCCATCTGTCGAGCCTGCCTCATCACTTAATATGACCATGGTTGATCAAATATTTCTATTGCCTTTTACTCACCCCATCCCCATAGCCCTGTAATCAGAAATCCATCTCTCCTTAAACATAATCAAAGACTGATCCTCCACAGTCCTCTATTATAGAGAATTCTAAAGGCTCACAAACCTCAAAATAAAAAGTTCTCCTCACCTCATACTTAAGTGCCATCACCTTATTTTTTAACTTGTGTCCCCAGTTTTAGACTCTCCAAACAGGGGAAACATTTTGCCTACATCTACTTTTTGAATATTTTGTAAGTTTCAATGAAATCACTTTCATTCTTTGAAAATCTGAAGAATACAGGCATAGTCTGCCCAATCTCTCCTCACAGGACAATCTTGCCATCCTGAGAATAAGTCTGGTGAACCTTCAATGCACTCCCTCTATTGCAAAATTTTCTGTGGTAAGGAGACTGCACACAGCACTCCAGGTGCCTTGTAAAGCATCAAGGGTAGCAGACACATGGGAACACCACCAATTACTTGCATGTTCCCATCCAAGCCACTCACCATCCTGACTTGGAAATATATTGCCATTCCTTCACTAGTGCTGTCAAATTCTGGAACTCTCTCCTTAACAGCCCATGGGTGCCCTTACACCAAACAGACCACAGCAGTTCAAGAAGGTAGCTCACCATCCCCTTTCTCAAAGGCAACAAGGTATTGCCAATAAATGCTAAGCATCCCAGCCAGCAATGGCCAAGTCCCCAGATGCATTTTAAAAAGGGATTCAAAATTGTCTGAATAGACTGAGTGCATGTGTTTCACAAAACAGACTTTCCAGTCTGCATTTCTTCTCCCCAACATAGATGCTGAAGCTACAATGAACCGTAGAAAAGTCACAGCGCAGAAAAGGCCATCATATTTGCAGTGGCTGATTAAAGTTGCCTGATCCCATTTTCCAGAACCTGCCTTGCAGGTTACAAAGCTTCAGGTGCAGATCCAGGTTCCTTTCCAGTGAGGGGAGGGCTTGTGCCTCAAACACCAAACAGAGCAGCAACTTGTGGATACAGAGAGTGAAAGGCTGCTCAGATCGTGTGACCTCCTTTCCACGGACAAGAATGCCCCAAACAACGATGGCCCCTGTCATAGATCAACCGCAGAATTATGTTATTTGGTTCTTTTCCATTCCTGAACAGACTCCAAGCTTTTTTTTAAATTTCAAAAATATATTTTATTCATAATAAAACATTGTATATATACATTGACACAAAATCAGTTTGGTTCTGCACAGTTGCATATCAAGTATGTACAAAACTTTGGAGGTTGACTATTTACTAAACTAAAGATCTCTTACACATATAATGGTAATATTTACATATATTTGATACACTAGGAGGGTCCAATAACTGAACACACCCCATTTACCTTCAGCAGGAAGATCTCAGACTGTGGTCTTTCCCCACTGCACCTTGGTGGCAGCTGCCCCAAGCTTTAGTGCTTCCCTCAGCACATAGTCCTGGATCTTGGAACGTACCAGTCTGCAACACTCAGTCGGGGTCAACTCCGTGTTCTGGAAGACCAATAAGTTTCAAGCAGACCAAACAGTGTCTTTTATTGATTTGATGGTCTTCCAGGCGCAGTCGATTTTTGTTGTGGTGTGCGTCCCGGGGAACAGACCGTACAGCACAGAGTTCCGCATCACAGATCTGCTCAGGACGAACCTTGACAAAAACCATTGCATCTTGCTCCAGACTTCCTTTGCAAAGGCACATTCTAGAAGGAGGTGTGTGACAGTCTCAATCCCACCGCAGCCACTTCGAAGGCAGCATGCGGTGGCGCAGGCTGACCAGGCATACATAATGGATCTCACAGGTAGTGCCCTTCTTACCACCCAGCCAAGCGATGTCTTGGTATTTGTTGGAAAGTTCTGGTGATAAGGCATTCCTGCCAAATGACTTTGACAGTGTGCTCAGGGAACCAAGCGATGGGATCCATCCTTTCCTTTTTCTGCAGGGCCTCAAGGACGCTATGTGCTGACCACTTCCTGATGGACTTGTGGTCAAAGGTGTTTTTCTTTGCAAATTTCTCTACAAAGGACAGGTGATACAGAACGGTCCAACTATTTGGAGTGTTCCACAGCAGCAGGGCTATTCCCATTCTCCGCAACAACAGGGATAGGTAGAACCTCAATATGTAGTCACACTTGGAGTTTGCCCACTGAGGGTCAACACACAGCTTGTTTCAACCGCACACAAAGGTGGCCATCAGGATGAGGGCAACATTGTGTACGTTCTTCCCCCCACCTTATCCAGAGTTTTGTACATGGAGTCCATGCAAACCCAGTCTACCTTAGGCTTCCAGATGAAATGGAAGATAGCTCGGGTGACTGAAACAGCGTAGTTTTGGGGGATGGTCCAGGCTATATATAACAACAAGGACAGTGCCTCACACCTGATGACCAGGTTTTTACCCGCAATGGAGAGGAAGCACTGCTCCCAAATGACCAGTTTCTGCTTCACTTTGGCGATGTGCTCCTCCCAAAATTTTATGCACGCCCTGGCCCCTCTGAACCATATTCCCAGCACCTTCAGGTAATCTGTCCTGATGGTGAAGGAAAAGAACACAGCCTCACTCTTGCCTCAATTTACCTTGGCACCCAAGTCTAGTTCGAACTGGTCACAGATGCTCTTGAGTCTGTGCACTAACAGCGGATCCAAGCAGAAAATGGCAGCGTCATCCATGTACAGGGAGGCTTTGACCTGCAGGCCTCCGCTGCCTGGAAATAGTCACCCCTCTCAGGCTCATTTCCTTCCTGATAGACTCAGCAAAGGGCTCTATACGACATACAAACAAGGCAGGAGGGAGTGGGGCGCCCTGCCTGACTCTGGATCTGATCGGTAAGCTTTCGGATTCCCACCCATTGATTAAGACTGCACTAATGATGTTGGTGTAGAGCAGTCGGATCCAATTGCAGATTCCCTCCACAAAGCCCATTTTGGAGAGCACATCCCACATATATGTGTGTGATATCCTGTCAAAGGCCTTCTCTTGGTTCATGCTGATGAGGCAGGTGTCCACTCTTCTGTCCTGCATGTAGGCAATCTTATCCCTGAGGAACGGAAGGCTCTCAGATATTGTTCTGACCCAGTAGGCGACGATGACCTTAGACAGGATTTTATAGTCTTCATTCAGCAATGATATTGGCTGCCAATTTCTAATTTCCTCCTTCCCCCCCCTTCAGCTTGTAGATGAGGGTGATAGTACCTTTCCTCATGGCTTCACTTATGGTACTTGCCAGAAGTATACTGGCATACACCTCCAACAGGTCCTGACCAATCAAGTCCTACAGAATACAACTCGGCCACTAAGCTGTTGATTCCGGGAGTTTTATTCTTTTCCAAGGACTCGAAGGCTTTAGTCAGCTCATCCAGGGATAACGACTGGTCCAGCCTCTCCTACCTGCAGTCGTCTAAGACCTCCATGATAGAGGACAGGAACAACTGGGAGGCTGTGCTGTCTGTGGGCTTCGCGTCATACAGTCTGGCATAAAAGATTTGCTGACACTCAGGAAGTCAGACTGAAATGACCCTACTAAGCTATCTTCTTCCTTCAGGCTGCTGAGCACAGAGGTCTCCTTGTGCACCTTCTGGAAGAAGTACGGACCCTGGACTGGAAGATTATCTTGGAGGCCTCTGAGGCAAACAGCGAGGCCTGCTGTTCTTCACCCCCTTGAAATCCTCTGTGACATTGACCCCCATCGTCTCTAGCAGGAGTAGGTTCTGCATGATCTTTTGGAGTTTGGACAGTTTTGCCCGACTCTCTCTCGTCCTCCTTTGAGGATAAAGAACCTCTTGATGTTCCCTTTGACTGTTTCCCACCAGTCCTTTGGAGACTCAAAGAGGGGCTTCACAGTTCTGCAGCCTGTGTAATCCCTTTGAGCTCCTCAATGTTTTCTGGGGTCAATTTAACAATTTAATATTTAGCTTCCATGTTCCCTTGTCAGCATGCTGGTCATCCTGTATTAGACAGTCAGCCAGCAGGAGGCAGTGGTCAGAGAAGACCATTGGTTTGACTTCGGTGGGTCCAAACAGACACAGCTTTTTTATTTCAAAAATCATAAAATAATTTTGTATGTATACATTGACACAAAAGCAGTTCGGTTCTGCACAGTTGCATATCAAGTAGACACACAAATGTTTGAGATTGACTATACACAAAACCAAACATCTCTCTCAATACATACAACGCTAATATTTACATATATTTGTTAGGAGGGGCCGATTACTGAACGTACCTTCATTTACCTTCAGCAGGAAGACTTCAGACCGTGGTCTTTTCCCACGGCACCTTGGTGGCAGCTGCCCCAAGCTTTAGTGCTTCACTCAGCACATAGCCCTAGATCTTGAAATGTGCCAGTCTGCAACATTCAGTCGGGGTCAACTCCGTGTTACCAGTGGCGATATATGTGTTGAAAGTTGCGGTTTTAGAGAGAAAGTTAACTCCTGACAGGAATCAATCCTGCTATTGCAAACTGTTGAGGTACGGTGACATCATCAGGCCCAATGAACAACCGCCAAAACTATAGGGCCACGTTAGTTGCGAGTGTTTGATCTTCTGTTTTATTTTTTAAAAATCTTCTAGAAGTGCGGAATTAGCAATGGAAAGAGTATTTCCGACAGAAAGTCGTGGATCGTTTAATTAACAATTCAAAGTCGGCAATGGGCGGGGCCAACCGCCGTCTTTAAAAAAGCCGGCCGAGGGTAGGTAGGAGGGAGGTGTCCATTTGCGGCTGCGTGGTGGGTAAGGCGGACGCAGTAGGGAGGAGGCTAACGGGAGCTGCTCGAGCCGGTGCGGCACGTTCCAACGGTAACCATGGGCAACCGAGTGGCCCGAGAGGACTTCGAGTGGGTTTATACCGATCAACCCCACACCGACCGCAGGAAGGCGATTCTCGGTAAGAGGGCGAAAAGAAGGGACGATAGTGCTCCACCACCTTAGCTGGTAGTGGCTGGGCCCTGGCTTCCACTGGATCGTTGCGCTGTTACTACTGCGTCGAGGTTTTTCAGCTTACGGTGCCCGGCTAGCTAAGGAAAATAACTTTTGTTTCACCACACCTTTTTTTTTCCCCCTATCCAGCCCCCATCACACCAAACAGGTGTGATTTTAAAAATAACTAGCTTCGTTCTTTCTTCGCCGCCCCCCTCCGTGGCTGTGTAACTCTACACATACTCCCCATGTCTGTGGCTTTCCCCTCAAAGATATGCCGATTAGGTGGATTGGCCATGGTACGTTGTCCCACAGCGTCCTGATATGTGTCGATTAGGCGGATTGGTCATGAAAAGTCCGGGTGTCACACGGATATGTCTGGATGGGGTACTGCTCGAAAGGCTGGTGCAGACTTGATTGGCCGAATGGCCTGTTTCCACGCTGTAGGGGTTTTAATAATTCAGTGGCTTCTTCAAGGGGTATGCGCTCTTCTGTGAATGTTGGTGCCGCGTCCCAGTACAGCTGTGTTCACCACTAGCAGCCCGGGCTTGGATCTCGTTTAGACTTGAACCGCCTACTCTGTCCCCAGTGTTTTCAGCTACTGATAACGGTAATGGATCATGCCGGGGAGGACAGCCTACATATCCTTAGGGGAGGGAGGAGGTACTGGCTACAAAAGCGTTCTCGACACAGAATAAAAACTCCTCATGAGCTTGCTTCTGCCTTGTCTGGGGTTTCTTCTGTATTCGGGGTATGCTGCAGATCGCAACAATAACTTTTCTTACAGTTCCCAGCCTTACGGAAACTCAGGACCGTTATCTTTACTTGAAGGAGACTGGACCACCGCCCAGTTTGGAGAAAAACATTTCACTTCCGCTCCAAATTCCTGTCTTTAACCAGCGGTTCGCCCAAGTCACATTGCTCTTCACACTTCCTTCCTCCGAAAGACTTGATGCGTAGTTTCTCTGTAAAAGTCATGATTGTAGGCTAATATTTCCGATGTAAATGAGTTTTAATTGTGCGTCAGGAAGCCTCCATAATAGCGTTGATACTATACAAACAAACGTAGGTAGCTTGGCTCTTAGAATCTGTTCAGCTAATCAGCAAGATCACGAATTATCTTTAGTTTAAATTCTCGTCCTTGCATACCCTGCGGATTTTTATTCCCTAATTCATTCATTCAGTTTGAGTGAAATGTTTAACCTTTCAAGCTCTAAGTTTTCACTTAGAGGAATGACTCAAAATAAGTTTTAATAGATGATAGAAGGCATGCCTGCTGATTTAGAAACATGTTTAAGCTGTGCTGAAAGCAGCCCACCTAATGTGATGGGCCTGGGAGTGGGTAAGAATGGGTTGTTGGGCTAAAAACAGCTGATGTCCTGACAAGGCATGATGTGAAGGTGGGTTAAAAAACAAAGATGGAATTAGTTAGTGGTATTGAATGGAGTTCCTGGGTTGCTTTCAACACTACCTACCCATTCTTTCCTGTGCTCAGCTCTCTGACACTTGTGTAGCTTCTTCTTCTATCCTGGTCTGTTACAATAATACCCTTTAGTAGCTTACCCTTTTCATCTGTCTCCATCTATCTGCTCACCTTACCTTACCTTTCCTTTCCCACCTGCCAGCCCAATGATGTCATCAGCATAAATATCAATTTATATCAATTTCCTAGCTATCAGTCCTGAGTCATCATGCTAATATTAACTATGCTTTCTGCCCACAGATGCTGCCAGACCAAGGTTTTGCCAGCAATTATTGTTTCAAATTGCTACATTCTGCACTTCTGATTTTGCTTAAGTTAATGCTTTGTGTCCAGGATGATTTTGTCTGATGACAAAATGACTGCTGGAAATCTGAAACAAACTGGAGAAACTGCTGGTATTGCAGCATCTGTGGAGAGAAAGCAGTTAGTGTTTTGGGTCCAGTGACACTCCTTTTTCAGAACTTTGTTCTCTCGTTAGAATCCATTTGTAATGCAGATTTCTTGGTATGAAAGGCAGAAATTGGCAAACTAGGCATGATTTGCAAAATCTTTTAACTTGGGTGGTGGTGAGAGAAGATTCCTCATCTGTCTTAAATGTCCCTTTCTGCAAATGGATGCCCTCCAGCTGTCCTACAAGGGGTAATTACCTCCGTCTACACAATCAAGCTCCCTAAAAGATTGCACGTGTCAGTAAGTCCTCCATTATTACTGTTATAATAATAGCATGATGAGGGCAGCATGGTGGCTCAGTGGTTAGTACTGTTGCCTCAGTGCCAGGATTCAGGATCGAGTCCAGCCTTGTGACAGGAGTTTACACGTTCTCACCATGTCTGTAGGCTTCCTCCCACAGTCCAAAGATATGCAGGGGTGTGGGGGAGAGGTGGGATGATCTTGAGGGCTGATGCAGACTCAATGGGCTGAATGGCATCCTCTGTACTACAAGGATTCTCTCAAATTTGTCCATAACAAAATCAACCAAGCAATTCTCTCAACTGCCTCCAATACCAGTATGCTGCTCTTTGGATAAGGATCCCAAAACTCTTCACTGCATTCCAGTTGTGGCCTGACTATTGGCTTGTATTTTTAGCAAGACCCACTTTTTTGAAAATTTCATTCCCTTTGAAATAAAGGCCAGCATTCCATTTTTGCCTCCCCTGTTAACCAACTTATTTAGCTTTTGGTGATTATTGGATGAGGGTTCCCAAATACCTCCAGTACAATCTTTTTAAATCTAAATAGTATTCAACAGTTCTCTTCCTGCTGCAAAATCTTACACTTTACCCACTTGTTGGTCATGTTTCATCCTGTAATCCCTGTCCAGCACCATTTTGTGGGAGTGAAAGTTTAGATTTCTTTCTAGAGCAGCTGGAAGTGGGCAGTAGCTGCATGTGATTAACTGAACTAAAGGCAGTAATAGTGGAATTAGTGAGTAGTTCATGCCTTATGCTACATGTGAAGATGAAAACAAAGTCCAGTCAGGGATCTTGTGAATTAGCCATATGATTTCACACTGTACTTTAACCTTTCTAACATTGATAATGTGCTGCACTCCTCTCTCGTGTGTACTTCAGATTGTTCATGCACCACAGCATTACCCAGAATTGACCTGTATGTTGGCAGTCCTCCAGCCCTCAAATGTACATCTAATTTGTAGTTTGTTTGAACTTGTCACCTACTTTGGGGAGCAAGAATCTTTTGGAATACCAAATCCAGTCACCATTAGTGAAACAGATCTGACTGCAAGGTCCTTCAGGCAGTCTCAACCCATCTTAAGCTGATAGCACAATAGTTTTAATGTCTTAATTTCTTCTGCAGAGAAATGGAAAAGGCTTGTCATACTGTAGTATAGAAGCTGTGGTTGGATTGTGAATACTGTTCAAATTTGGTATATCGATACCAACAAATTGGTTCTATTATCTGAAACTGAATAGCTGTGACTGGCAGGGAACATGCCAAAGGGTTTTGGCAAACACTTCTGTAACAACTTGATCAGTTGAATGCAAAAAAAACGAAGTATCTCTCTAGTGCCTTCTAAGTTGGGATGGTCAGGAGGTTTGGTGGGTGGGGGGGTGAATGCAGGTGAAGAGTTGAGAAGCTTGCATGA
Source organism: Rhincodon typus (assembly GCF_021869965.1). Taxonomy (NCBI): domain Eukaryota; kingdom Metazoa; phylum Chordata; class Chondrichthyes; order Orectolobiformes; family Rhincodontidae; genus Rhincodon; species Rhincodon typus. Next base: position 5,218 of record NW_025967093.1, on the reverse strand, counting down.
CTTGCCAATTTCCAATAGCACCATGTGATTGCAATCTTTTATTTGATTTTTGGTTTTATTGTCACATACCAAAATAGTGAGCAGCTTTGTTTACAAGTAGTACAGGCAGATCACAGCAAGCCAAGGATGTACAGATAAAAAAGACTTGGAGGCACACCAGTTACACTATTTGAGGCAGGAGTCCAGTCATACTGTAGACTTGAGAGCAAGCATTTGTCCAGACTTGTTGAATTTTTCCAGTTCTTTAAATATCTTGTATATTAGTAGTTACCACAATTTTAACTTGTAAAACAAAGTTAAAATTCAGGTCTCTAAGTCTTATTATTGCAAGACTGCAGAATTGATGCTTTACAGCAATATCCTACTGGTTAACTGACTCATCTCCTGTTTTGGAGCATGCTTTCATTCATCTACAATGATGTAAATTGGTAATGCTGAATAACTTGGCTTCTTGCAATATACAGATACCTCCATGTTAAATGCCATGTTTTGTGGCCCAAATGGGAGATGGACCATTTGACTGAGCTCTTGGCCCTAAAATGCCTTCTGACTTTTGGTCTATGGCTATTGTGGGTGTTACCAAGTAATTTTGAAAAAATTGACTGCTTATACCTCATCCCTATCCCAGATAGAAAAAAAAAACTCCGCATTCACCTTCTGACAATTACTTCTGTGCCCTGAGCTATTCACTTCTCTAGAGTTTGTTTTCCTTCCTGAACAAACATCAGTTAGATCTGTTTGCTAAGCCACCTAGTCACCCAATCTTTCAAAGGTAATTCTCCTTCCCTAACACTTCCATTTAGTGTAAACTTCATGCTTTAGGCTAGCAGAATTGCAGTTAACTGATTTTAAAATTAGCCAGTTCTCAAACAGCTGCTCTGGTACTGCTAGCTTAAAGCATTGTTTGCACTAATGTGTGACAACTGCATTGTTGCAAATGGGACTGAACAATATTTCAATGCTGAACTAAATATTGAAGTTGATTGGAAAATCTAGAACTCGTATCCAAGACCATTACAGACTAGATGGACATGTAGGCCAGCTACAAGAGCAGTAAATCCAATATTCCTATGTGAAGTGGTTGCGAGACAATAGCTGTGGTTGACAATAGACAGTTATTGATTGACTTGCTGAGCTGGTACAGTTGTTTGTAGTTTTCACCCAGCATGATGACAAAAGTGTTCTGTCCTGCTTGCTATGTCTGTTTGTTGGGGTGGGTGGCATTGCTTCCAGATTTGTTTCTTGGTGGCTGGTATCATAGGGTCCAGTTCTACATGTTTGTTAATGGAGCTCCAGTTAGTGTCAGGCCTCCAGGAATTCTTTTCTTTGGTTGTCTTGTCCTAGGGTGGCTACACTCGGTCAAATTAGTGTCCCTATGTGTCTGCATGTATTGAGATGAGTGATAGTTGGTCATGTCTCTTGGTAGCTAGTTGGCATTCATGAATCCTGATGGCTAGTTTACTTCCAGTTTGCCCATGTAATGTTTTTGGCAGGCTTTGCATGTTATCTTGTAAATAACACTAGTTCTGTTAGTTGTGGCTGATGGATCCTTTTTCTTGTTACTAGCTATCATAGTGTAGCTGTCAGTTTGTGGGCCACTATGATTCCTACTGGGTGGAGTCACCTAGTCATTTCAGATGTCCTTTAATGTATGTTGGGTGAATAGTGTCTCTGGGCATAGTTTGATATACTTGCAGACCACAAAACATGCTTTTTGGGCAACTGTTCTTGCTGTATAGGTGTTCTTCCTCAGCTTTGTGTAGCATCAGTGTGTTGCATCTCATTTGAACAGTGTTTTCATGCAGCTCCATTTGTGGGTATTGGGATGATTGCTATTGTAGTTGAGTACCTGATCTACATGAGTGCCTTTCTTGTGCATGCTGGTTTGGAACTCACTGTTGGCCTTGTGTTTGACCATTATATCCAGGAAGAGAAGTCTGTTCTCTTCCCTAGTGAATTTTATGCCAGTGAGGATGTTTTGAGTAGGTGGGTTTCCTCCAGTTCAGAGAATTTGATAATGACAAAGGTGTCATCCACAAAGCAGATCCATAGTTTTGGTTGGTGGAAAAGGCTGTCCATGCTAGTCTTTGCATTACAGATTCCAGTGTTAATCATGATTCAGTGATCCCCAGGGTGTTCCATTTAATAACTTGCTGTTTGAAGGTGAAGTGGGTTGAGGCACAGTCAGTTGTTTGAGGGTGCTGTCTTCACTGGGGTGTCTGTATCCACGCTCTCTCCAGTAGTGAGGCTAGTGATCCATTAGCTAGGGGGATGTTTATGGAGGTAAATAGTGCAATCAAGTCAAAGGAGACCATTATCTTGTCCTCATCTATTCCAGTGTCCTTTTGAGCAATTGTTGGGCAAAGTGGATGGAGTAGGTTAGGCCATCTGCCAGGTGTTTCAGTCTCCTTTTTGTAGTTCTCTTGTTAGTTCTTCATGTGCAAAGACTGCCAGAAATGTAGCTAGTTTCCTTCCAGTTTGCCCTATCAGGATTCACAACACCAACTAGCTACGAAGAGACATGACCAACTTATTTCAACATGTGGATAAGGGACACCAATTTGACTGGGACAACATTGTCAATCCTAGGACAAGGCAACCAAAGACCAGAATTCCTGGAGGCCTAGCACTCAAACTGTATCTCTGTCCACAAACATATACAGCTGGACCCCCATACCATCCACTAAAACAAACCTAAAAGTGATGCCACCCACCCCAGCAAACCAAGACACCTGAAGGAACCTTGAATGTCCTTCCTTCCAACAAGGATTCCCCAGCACCATTGTCAACAGGGTCCTCAACTGGGTCCAATGCACTTCCACACTCTCACTTTTTCTTCCCACAAGTGATGGGGTTCCCCTTCCTTTAACGGTGGCAAGGATAATCCAGCTAATCACAGGTCAGTGAGCCTTTCATCAGTGGTAGGGAAATTATTGGAGAGGATTCCTTGATTTAGGATTTACTCCACTTGGAAATAAAGTAGGAGTACTAGCAAGTGAGAGGCAACATGGTTTTGTGAAGGGGAGGTCATGTCTCTCTAACTTGAGTTTTTTGAGGAAGTGGCAAAGATGATCAGAGTAGGGCAGTGGATGTTGTCTATGTGGATTTCAAGAAGGCCTTTGACAAGGTCCCACGTGGCAGATATTGGAAGGTAAAGTTGCACAGGGTCAGATGAGCTTGCAAGATGGAGTTTTTTAAAAACTGGCTGTCATCAAAGACAAGATAGCTGTGGAAGGGTGTTTTTCTGAATGGAGGGCTGTGACCAGTGGCGTTCCTCAGGGTTCAGTGTTGGGACCCTTGCTATTTCAAATATAAATGATTTATGGAGGAAAATGTAACTGGTTTGATTTAAGTTTGCAGATGACAAAGGTTGTTGGAATTGCAGATAGTGATGAGGATACAGCAGGATATGAATCGGTTGGTGATTTGGGCAGAGATGGCAGACAGAGTTTAATCCAGAAAAATGAGGTAATGCATTTCAGAAGGTCTAATCCAGATTGAAAACACACAGTAAATGGCAGAACCCTTGAGTACTGATAAGCAGAGGGATCTAGACCTACAAGTACAAAGTGGCACTGTAGGTGGAGAAGGTAGTCAACATGGCATGCTTGCCTTCATTGGCCAGGGCATTGAATGTAAAAATTGGCAGGTAATGTTGCATCTTTAAAGAACCTTAGGCTGCATTTGGAATATGGTCAATTCTGGACACCACACTAACAGAAGAATGTGGTGGCTTCAGAGAGGGTACAGAAGATTTAACAAGATGTTGCCTGTTAGGGAGGACATTCTCTGAGGAGAGGTTAGAGAAACCTGGGTCATTCTCACTGGAACAACAGAAGTTGAGGGGTGACTTGATAGGTATGCAAGATTATGAAGGGTGTAGACAGCCAGAGCTTTCCCCAGGGTGGAAAAGTCAGTTACTAGGGGGCATTGGCTTAAGGTGCAAGGGGCAAGTTTTTAGAGGGTGATAGGCACCTGGAACTTGCTGTTGGGGGATGTAGTAGAAGCAGATGTGATGGTGACTTTTAAAGGGTGTCTTGACCATCCATCTATAGGATGGGAATAGAGGGTAATGGTCCCCAGAAGGGTAAAGGGTTGTTTGTTTGTTTTTTTTTTTGTTGTTGTTGTGACAGGCAGCATGTCAGCACAGGCTTAAAGGGCCTGTTCCTGTGCTGTAATTTTCTTTGTTCTTGCCTACCATCCCACCAGCATCCACATCCAGAAGATCATTAGAGAGTCTTTGCTGCCACCACATATGCCCCCTCCCCTCCCCTCGACAGCTTTCTGCAGGGACTGGTCCCTTAGGGACATGCTGATTCACTCTTCCTTCACTCCAACACCCCACCCACAGCCCCATGACCCCTTCCCCTGCAACTGGTAAAGATCAACATCTGCCCATTTACCTCCTCCCTCTCTATCCAAGGGTCCAGGCATGGCTTCCAGATGAAGCAGCACTTTACCTGCACTTCCCACAATGTAGTCTACTACATTTGCTGCTCAATGTGGCCCCCTCTACATTGGGGAAGCAAAGTGTAGACTGGATGACTGCTTTGCAGAACGTCTGTGTTCTGGTTGCAAAAAGACCTGAGTTACCTGTTGCCTGACATCCTGTTCCCTGGCCAACATCTGCCTCTGATTTGCTGCAGTGTTCCAGGAAAGCTGAAGAACAACACCTTGTTTACTGAATGGGAACCCTGCAGCCCTCTGGACCCAATGCCAAGTTCATAACCTTGGCATGAGCTCTCTATGTCCTAGCCTCCTACCCCCACACACCAGCACTTGTTATCACAGCCTGCCATTACACACCACTATGGTTAGTCACTAACAGTCCCCCATTCACCCTCCTAGCCAGATCATTATCAACTCCTATCTATCCAATTGCTGTCCTCTCTCTGGGCTCTATCCTATCGTTTACTCCCTTCCCTACCCCACCCCCTCTTAGTTTCCACATATAAACAGACATTTTCCCAGCTACCATTCCTTCTGAGGAAGGGTCACTGGACCCAAACACTAACTTTTTTTTCTTCTTCTTCAGATGCTGCCAGACCTGCTGAGCTTTTCCAGCAACTTCTGTTTTGTTCCTGATTTATAACATCTGCAGATTGTGTTCAGTTTTTAGACCCATAAATAACAAGTGGGGCAGAATGCTGCTTCACCAGAGGCACACTGTTACCTAGTATGGTGACAGTGTCTGCAAACTTTCCAGCATAGTGAGGAA
>NW_025967092.1:19873-25000 GCF_021869965.1 Rhincodon typus | reverse complement strand
GGATGTTACTGCATTGGAAGCAGGTCAGAGAAGGTTTAGTAGACTAATACCTGGAATGAGTTGATTGTCTTATGAGGAAAGGCTAGACAGGCTGGTCTTGTATCCTCTGGAGTTTAGAAGAGTTAGAGATAACTTAATTGAAACATAAAAAGTCCTGAGGGGGCTTAATAGGATAGATGTTGAAAGGATGTTTCCTCTTGTGGGAGAATCTACAACTGGGGGTCATAATTTAAAAATAAGGGTCCGCCACTTAAAACAGATATACGGAAACATTTTTCCCTCTGAGGGTTGTTAATTTTTGTAATTCCCTTCCTCAAAAGGCTGGGGTTGCAAAATATTCGAATATTTTTAAGATAGAGGTAGATAGATTCTTGATTATCAAGAGGATGAAAAATTATCTGGATACGTAGAACATAGAGAGGAGTTTAAAATCAAATCAGTTATAATCTCCTTGAAATACAGAGTATGTTTGAAGGGTTGAGTGGCCTTCCCTTGGTCCTTATTTGTAACAGCAAAGGAGAAAATATATAGATTAATGAAATTGCTATAAATGAAGAGAACAAAATATCAGAAATCCACATTTCACTGTTTCCCTTGCTTGCGTGTTTCATCTGTAAATGTGCACAGTTGATTAACTTTATAGTAGGCTCTATTTTATGTACCGCATTTTCAAGTCTTGACTTCTTTTCAAAACATGATAAGATAGTACATTAGAAATTTGACTGGTTAACAGGACTGGACAGTTGATGTGAAGCTTGTTAGAACAATGTCATTGTTCATCTAAGTAAGTGGAGAGAATGAGGAATAATCAACCTGCATGAAGAAGTAACTAAATTTCTTCAAAAATTGTGCAGTTATATTCAAACCTTTGAAATCACTTAAGAAGGATATGCATGTGAGAATTTCAAGATTATAATGTCTTTTGAAATGCATGACAGACTGGGCAGTTGGGTTAAAAAGCATGCAGAAAATGACAGGAGATTTGAGAAAAGCACTAATGGAGAATGGCAATGACTTTTGAACTCCACAAGATCCTGTCTCCACAAGATTCTGTTGAATCTATTCATAAATAATAGAGAAGGAGCATCTTTGTAATGTAAAATCTGCAGATAATACCAAGCTAGATGGCTAATTTACAAGCCTAGTGTGTTGCAAACATTCATAGTGATTTGAGTCAACTGAAAAGATGGGTTATGCCCTGGAAGACTTACTTTGATGAGAGCAGATGTAAGGCACTGAATGTTGGAATAAAAAGCATGAAATGTGTATATAGTTAATAAGAATGCAAATAGTTTTGCTAACTTGTGAACATAATATGCAAACATGTTGGTTATGTTAGCTCCTGCACCATACAGACACTTCACTTTCTTCTCCATCTAAAATTTAACATGTATGGGCAATGAGGTCAGTTAATTAGTTTTGTATTCGTTTTGTATTCAGTCATGGGATAAGGGCATTACTGGCTCGGTCAACTAGTCCATCCCTAATTGCATAGAGGGCAAGAGTCTTGCTGTGGGTCTGGAATCACATGTAGATCAGACCAAGTAAGGATGACAGATTCCTTCCCTAAAGGACATTACTATGAGCTTGATTCAGAGAAAGAGAGAGAGAGATGCAAGTTGTCAGACAGGGCAATTCACCCTCAAAATGGTCCCAATATCTCAGAATTCTAAAGCCCTCTCTCCTACCCAATCCCTCATTCATCTGGACTAACCTCTTATTTCTAAGGTTTTGGAGTAGATTTGTAGCTCGGGTTGTGGGTGTTGAGGTTGGTTGGCTCGCTGAGCTGGTTTGTTGTTCTGCAGGCGTTTCGTCACCATGCTTGGTAACATCCTCAGTGCAGCCTCTGTGATCACACCCTACATCAGGAACACATCGGAACTAACCACAAGACTGCTACGACCGCTGGGCATCAGAGTGGCACACAAGCCCACATCAACCCTATGACAACTGCTCACCCGAACTAAAGACCCACTCCCCGCCATGGACAGGACCAATGTCATCTATAAGATCCCTTGCAGAGACTGTGAGAAACACTACATCGGACAAACGGGAAGGAAACTAACAACAAGGGTACACGAACACCACTTGGCTACAAAAAGACACGACCAATACTCACTCATCTCAATCCACATGGATAAGGAGAACCACCAATTCGACTGGGACAAGAGAGCAAAATTCTGGGACAAGCTAAGCAGAGTCAGGCACGGGAATTCCTAGAAGCCTGGCACTCCACGAAGAAAGCCATTAATAAACACACAGAACTCAACCCCATGTACACTCCACTACGAAGGAAAACCAGAAGTGAGGCAATCCAGCTAAATGGACTCCAGAGTTTAAAAACCAGGCGGGAAAACACCGACGCTTCATCGGAGGCTGCACTGAGGATGTTACCCAGCAGGGTGACGAAACGTCTGCGGAACAACAAACCAGCGTGGCGAGCCAACCAAACTCAACAACCTCAACACCCACAACCCGAGCTACAAATCTACTCCAAAACCTTAGAAATAAGAGGTTAGTCCAGATGAATGAGGGATTGGGCAGTAGAGAGGGCTTTAGATTTCTGAGATAACCTCTTATTTCTATACTCAGTAGATTGCTTTAGGTAAATGCTATATGGTGGGTTAAATAGCCTATTTCCACTTTAGGGGCTAATAACTGCAGATTTTAAAATGGTTTGTTTACTTTTCTGTCTCAGGAAATAACCAGAAGCCAAATGCTGAGAAGTAAGGCTTGTGATTTTTGTTTCTTTTAACTTAGGTGATGATATTACAGTTTATGGTGTGGTTATGCAGAGGTGGAAACCTCTCAGTCAGGGCTCCCGTTGTGACCTAGAACTTGTCCTGAAAGCTAATAATCTTGAGGTGAACAATGAACAGCCAACTGGAGTTATTATTGATGAAGATGTCCAGAAAGAATTCGAAAACTTTTGGAAGAACTATAAAGATGACCCTCTAGCAGGTACAGTGAGTGTTTTATATATGGAATTATTTAACTTGGATTAGTACCTTCTCCAAGTCTTCCAAAGCATAGTGATACTTTTCTTTTACATGAACACTCAACCAAGCTTTAATTAAATTATGTAAAGTTGCACAGTGGTTGACTTAGTATTGTCTAAGAAAAATTTAGGCAGTTAACATGGAAATGTCCCTAAAGAAGTTGATTTTTGAAGAAAAAGGAAATTTTGTCAGAAGCTTGAAAGGAAAAAAATGCCACTGTATCACACAAAGAAACTGTCTCAGTAAATCATTGACGCAATGGGTTGGCTGAAGTATTTAAATAATTAATACTCACTTGTAGTGATTGGAACTGATTCAAGCAAGTCAACAGTTCACAGCCTTACTTCTTAGAGTCATAGAGTCATACAGCACGGAAACAGACCCTTTGGTCCAACCAGTCCATGCCGACCGTAATTCCAAACTCAAATCGTCCCACCTGCCTGTGCTTGGCCCATATCCTTCCAAATATTTACATTCACGTACTTACCTAAATGTCTTTTAAATGTTGTAACTGTATCCGCATCTACCACTTACTCTTGAAGTTCGTTGCGTACACTAACAACCCTACACATTTTAAAAAAACTGCCCTTCATGCCTTTTTGAAATCTTTCTCCTTTCTCCCTAAAAATATGCCTCCTACTCTTCAAATGCCCGCACCCCAGAAAAAAAACACCTGCCATTCATCTTATCTAAACCCCTCATTGTTTTATAAACCTCTATAAGGTCACGTCTCTACTTACCTACTTTGGAAAACTCATCCGGCCCTAGAATTCCGAAATCTCTGCGTTCCTCCAAATTTGGCTTCTTGTACATCCCACATTTGCCAACGGGTACAGCATTGCACCTGAACATTTACACAGTGCTGGCCAATTGCCAACTTAGCTTTGCAGGACAAATCCCTGATTCACTGGATTAAAAATACATAACAAAACTACAGGATAGCACCTAACTGACATTTATAAAGTGTCAAAACATTTTACGCTTGCCTTTCTGAATTTTTCCAACACCACACCAGGCTTTCCATTTTAATCACAAACTCTCTTTCTTGAATGAATGACAAGTGTCTGTATCTTTCCTGACCCACCCTGAAATAGTTGAGGCTTCTCCAGATTCTCCATAGAAACTTGAAATCTGGGACATCACCACTTGAATGAGTTGCCAGGCTGTGTGGGGTGATGTTTGTGTACTCGGGAAGTGCACCAACAAGAGTTGGGAATGTCTCCAGTTTGTGGGGTGATGTTTGTCCCAGCAGGGGCTACAGGATTTCACATAAGCAAGTGGTCTTTTTCTTTTATGGGCCTGCGTTAATGGGGAATGCTTTGCTAGCTGTTAGCCGATGATGTTTTCCTTTGGGGAGGCTATTTTCACTGCAGAACTTCAGGAGGTTCAAAAATTATTTTTAATTAACCATTTGGGACATCTTATGATGGAATCTGGGCATCCTATTAGGCACAACCACTGTGCCACAAGAGTCTATTAAAGAATCAGAGAAAGATACCAATGAGTTTTGAATTCCGAGTCTCCTGCTTACAAGGCAAGTCCTTGAACTTGCTAAACCACAATGCCACATTAGTCTGGGGCTCTGGATTACTAGGTCAGTGATGTTGCCATAGTGCCACCACCTCAGCAGAGTCAGTGTGGATATTTTAAATCATCCTGTTCAGACATTATTATTACACACAAACAGAAATTGCTGGAAAAGTTTAGCAGGTCTGGCAGCGTCTCCTCAGATCTGTCTAAATTCCTCACTTTAGAACAAAGCTCATGATTTGTAGCTGTTGTGTGAGAAGTTATCAAACAGTGAATTAATATTTCCTGACCTCACTCATCTCTGTCATTGAATACAGTGCTCAGTTTCTTTGTGTATTAATAGCAAGTCTACAATGTAAATCAAATACACTAAGAATATTTTATTAGATGGAGTCTTGTATCTTTAAAATTGAACCAGTTATATTCATATTGTTCCTATTATCACCTACACATCACTGTTACAAGTAGTATTAGCATTTTAAATGGAATATGAATTTTAAAATTAAGCTTTATTTTAGTGTGTTACCGTACTACAAGGAATGTAGCATATGCATCAGAGATAGTAGGAACTGCAGATGCTGGAGAATCCGAGACAACA
>NW_025967092.1:0-19473 GCF_021869965.1 Rhincodon typus | reverse complement strand
ACACAGCAGGCCAAGCAGCATCATAGGAGCAGAGAGGCTGACGTTTCGGGCCTAGACCCTTCATCAGAAAAGCTTTTCTATGATGCTGCTTGGCCTGCTGTGTTCATCCAGCCCTGCACCATGTAGCATATGCATGACAGGATTCGATGAAAAACTGAAAAATAAATGGTCCAAGATGGAAGAGTTGCTTGAAACCAGGGTTCAGCCTTTATTTAAGGAGTAGAATTAAGTTGTAGTTTCATCTAAGGCTGGCAATGAGAGAGATTTTCTTTAGGAGAATTTGTGTTTTTATGCAGACACAAATAATGTCTTGTTTGGTGCTAAATAATGGCATGTGCTGCTTTCTTATTAGAAGCTTTTCTTATTTTTATTTTCAAGGAAGAAACGAAATTCTGGCCAGCCTTTGTCCACAGGTATTCGGAATGTACGTGGTTAAACTAGCTGTTGCCATGGTGTTGGCAGGTGGAGTGCAAAGAACTGATGGAGCAGGCACAAAGGTTAGAGGTTGGTATTAGAGCAGTAGATGTGAAATATTAATTAATTATTTAATTAATTTAGTTCCTTTTAATTAGTCTGCAGTACTAATTTTTCTCACACACCTTGACTATTTTTTAAAAAATAATTTCAGTTGATTTTCTTTTCTTTTTAATCGGAAAAGTTTCAAGGTAGCATTTCCACAAAATCAGAAGTAAATTCTGACCGAGGAATGTCTTTCGATCTGTTCAGAACATCACAATCTCCCTGTCTCGTTGTTTCTTGAATAATACATGGATTTTCCTTCTGCGCATTGATCACATAGTTAAAAATCATTTCCTAATTTAAGGCCACGATTCTCCTTTTATTTTAAAATGTGGGGGCAAACATGTTAGGTGGTGACTGACAAGTCATCCCCACCACTAAGAATACGCAATCCATCACATTTCAGTCTGCTCAGTAAGAGCTGACAGGAAACCCAGAGATGAATTTCTTGGTCTATTGTAGGTCTCAATACTAGGGTCTAAGTTTGCCAGAGGCTGTCAGCCAATTGGAGGCCAACAAAATCCGTGTCCAAAAGAAATAAAGGCCAACTCCTTATGGGTTGTGAGAAGGCAAGTCATTTTAAACTCTTCACGGGGTTGGAGTTATAGGGGAGGGGATTTCATGGGGTTCTGAGGTAAGGCAGTTGGTTGGTTTTCGGATATTACCCCTCTACTGCTCAACCCATTCATGCCTGCACTTGCTCTTGATTGGAACAATTGAGGATGCCCAATTCTGGCAGGCAAGTCATTCCTTGTTTTCCAGTTGGGAAATTAACACCTTTTGTTTCTAAACTGAAACAGAAATTGCTGGAAAATCTCAGCAGGTCTGGTAGCATCTGTGGAGAGAAATCAGAATGAACATTTCAGGTCCAGTTACCCTTCTTCAGAACTATTTATTTCTCCTGGGAAAGCAGGTAGTTGGGAGGTGGTACGTTGAGGCCCATAAGTGGACATTAATTGACCATTTGGGCCTTAATTGGTGATGGCTCATGAAGGTCACCCATGAACCTTCTCACCCAGAACTTAGTGATGTGTCGAGAAGTGGGAGAGTATGTACTAAGGACAGCATGGCCCATTTCTTCCTCTTTTTGTCACCTCTGTTGCACCTCCAGCAAGAGGAAATTTCTGCTCTTAGTCGTAATGTTGCCTGTCGCCATTTGGAATTTCAGTGACATTGTCACTGCTGTTGCAGCTTGATTTAGAGTAATATTCTGGATTTACTTTGCTTGGCATCATAAGAGGTTACGATACATTTGTGAGATCACTACTTGGTCTCTCTCTTTCTGGGATAAAAAAAACTCTCTCCTTTGTCCCATATATAATTCTACTTTGATCAAATGATACCAAATCCAAACGTGTTTCTTTTCAAGTGAAGTACCAAACGAACAAACACCGCCTCTTTAAAAAAAAATCAATGTCATTAGCATGATCATCTTCTACTGGATATGAGTGAAATTCAGTTATTTCATCAAGCTTTGTCGCTTCATATGATCCTTCCATAATAAGTTGCATTGCACCATTCAGTTGAAAGGCTGTACCTCTGGCAGTCACTCATCCATCCCACCCCCAAGCATTATACCATATAGTAGCAGCCCACCTGCAGCTGAATGAATTAGTTGATAATTGGCCATAGCAATTGACTGACCAGGTTAGCCAGGTTTCACAAAACCAACATGGAATAAACAAAATCCTCTAAATTGGAATTAACATTTTTGTTAAAAGGTAATGAAACTGGTCCACGCAGTCAATTATGAAGAAACCCTCAGTTTTTATCAAATAAGTGGAGCTACCGGTCAATCTTAAAATTCAGGCCAATAATAATGAAAAAATTTTTGACTTTTTTTTTGCAAAAGCAAATCAGTTACCTAGTGCAATCTGCAATAGCTGTCCAGCTTGGGAAGTTAAATCATTCAGTCAAGAGAAATGTAATATTCTGAACTACCTACAGTGGTACAAAATATGTTATTACAAATTCTTGTGACTTTCATTCTTGTATTTCCCCTTAAAGATTGATTGTGAATATGTGGTAAGTCAGGCATTTCAGAAAGGAGTGCTGTGTGCTCACACTGCTCCTTGGAAAATCACAGACATGTTAACACCTGATTCCTCAAGATGTGTTCCCACTGTTGTTCACTTCGGAACATTTTGATTACAACCTCACCTCAGGAATACTGTGCTTTACTAGACTGTTTTGCCTGCCAATGAGTGATGCATGTTCATTTTACTGGGACAGTTTGATTGAGTCTAATTAATTAATAAAGGAGTATGCATTTATTAATATGCATTCTTTGTTTTGAAGGAGAACCCCATCTTTTACTGGTAGGAGATCCTGGGACAGGGAAATCTCAATTTCTTAAATATGCGGCAAAAATTGTGCCCCGTTCAGTGCTGACTGCAGGAATTGGATCTACTAGTGCAGGCAAGTAAAATATTTAAATGCTTGCAATATTTAAATATTGCACAATAAAATCCTGTAACACAATGTATTTTCAATTTAAGATGAAATTCGGAATATCCAATAGTCTTGATTATCTTCACAGTATTTGAAATCTTCTTTTAGGTAATTGTATTTTGGCCTGACAATTGTGATTTACTATGTAGTATAGAGAAAATGAGGCTTTTAATCATACAAAGGTTATGAACTAATGTACTTGTATAATAGCATATTTTTGTAAAGGAGGCACCGGGATTGGTGGAGAAAAGTACATATGTAGAGAATTACGCAAACAAAAACCTTTTTATGTCAGTGGTCAGTGTCACGATGATGATTTTATAAAAATAATGAACTGTTGATTTTTCAAATTCCATCAACTGATTTCAATATCTGGAACTTTTGTAGACTAAAATGGTTTTGAAAATGAAACATCACTAACTCAAAACGGCCATGGCAAATGACTGACCACACAGGTTAACCAAGCTTCACAAAATCAACAAAGTCATTTGAATTGAAATTAACTTTTTTGCCAAGATAGTGAAACTAGTCCACCCAGTCAGGTATGAAGAAACCTTCTGTTTCTATCTAATAAGTGGAGCTGTAGGTCACAAATCTTAAAATTCAATCCAATAATCATGAACAAAATGATGGCTTCTTTCTTTTGCAAAAGCCCTGTTTCTTAGTGCAATCTGTAATTGGTGTCCAGCTTGGGAAGTCAGATCATTAAGTCAAATGAAATGAGACTGGTGAGAATTAACAGCTCAGTCATCACTTAGAAGTAGAATTCTGTCCAAAAGCCAGGAAAACAGAAATTACAAAGCAGTTGGCAAAATTTCAAGAGGTGAAAATTGAAGACATGGCAACAGATAAATTAAAACTAGATTGGAAGTAATTCAAAGAAATGGGAAGGAAAAAAAGCGAGACAAGAATAATAAAATGAAAGAGGCATGAACAAGAATGGAGATAAGAAGTAGAATTTCATGAATTAGAATTGGAGTTGAAATTGAAATAGCTTGAGTCAAGGGGGGTTTAGAATCTAAGAATCCCTACAGTGTGGAAACAGGCCATTTGGCCCAACAAGTTCACACTAACTCTCCAAAGATCATCCCACCAAGACTCACACCCCTATTCTATCTCTGTAACCCTGCATTTCCCATGGCTAATCCATCTAACTTATACATCACTGGACACTATGGGCAATTTACCATGGCCAGTCCACCCTGACCTGCACATCTTTGGGCTGTGGGTGGAAACCGAAGCACCCAGAGGAAACCCATGCAGACACGGGGAGAATATGCAAACTCCACATGGACAGTCACCGGAGGGTGGAATTGAACCCGAGTCCCTGGTGCTGTGAGGCAGCAGTGCTAACCACTGAGCCACCTTACCGCCTCAAAAGGTCTACCCAAAGTGCCCAGTGAAGGTGTCATTTGTGAGCAAACCACCCCTAACAAGGTCTGAAGTATATAAGCTTGGTCATTTAATCATTATCTTTGATAAACAGGAGGTAGATGCCTTCTTTATCGCATCTAAATAGTTAGTACAGTAGTTAAAGTGCCCCATCTAACAATGTACACTGCTGTTGCAGAGCAATCTGACTGGAAAAGTTCACAAAGTTTACTCCATCTTGTCTCGGGAGAATGCAGACACCTATGTAGCAGCAAAAGGGGCTATTTAAACTGTGTGCCAATTGATGCCACAGTTATTCTTGCAAAAATTCCATACCCACAGGAAATGGCCTGACCAAACATACCTTGAATTTGAAAGACCTAAGCAGCTCATTTTTGAGCAGTGGCTACAGGCATTTAAGATTGATGCCATCTACGAAAACTTTTTGTGAGGTAATTTTCCTTGTGTACCAAGATTCCATACCCTTTCCAATCTGAACTCATATTAGTCAAGGATGCAGTCAGGTAACTCTGCCTGAGTGAGATACAGTCTAAATATAGTGGGGAATTTGGTTCATGTGAGAATTGGTGCATTGGGGAAGGGGGTGCTTTAACTAAGGTTTATTGCAACTGGTAAAGTCTGTTAGTTAATAGTTAGGTTTATCAGTACCAGTAAGGTTCTCCTGATAGCAATACATCACTGGACACTATGGGCAATTTACCGTGGCTGTCTACCCTTATCCTTACAACTAAGTTCTTATTTTGCGTGAGCAGGACCAAGGCTAATTAATAAAATGAGGGAATGGCAGAGTTGAAGCAACCTTGAAAAAGCACAGAAAGAGAAGGAATGGATAACCACCAGGTAGTCAAAAAGGAACAGGCTGGTAGTTCCTACAGTGCATCCCATTATCCAAACAGTATTCCGTTCTAAATATTGTTGAGAGTGATGGTTTGTCTGGAAAGCGCAGCCAGAGCCAAGTCCTTAACATTGTGACTCTGGTGCTGTGCGAGGGGTTACAAGATAGACTGGAAGAGCTGTAGTGATAAGTGAATTGATAGTTAGAGGAACAGATAGAGTTTCTGTGACAGCAGACATGAATCCAAGGTGATGGATTGCCTCTCTGATGCCAGGGTCAAGGGCCACTGAGCAGTTGCATCATACCCTCAGTAGACAAGTGAGCAATCTGCAACCAATAGTGTAGGTTATTGGATCTACGAACAAGGATCTAGTCCTCCAGTCAGAATTTGGGGAGATAGGTAGAAAATTAGCAAGCAGGATCTCAAAAATAATAATCTTTGGATTATTCTTAGTACCACTTGCAAGTGAGTATAGAAATAGGAGAAAAACACAAATGAACTATAAAGTTGGGGCAGGAGGGAAGGCTTTAGAATCATGGAGTATTGAGATAGGCTTTCAGGAACATGAGACCTGTACAGACCAAATGATTGCTCCTGGACAAAGCGGGGACTGATTTCCTCGTTGGTAGTTTTGCTGGTGTTATTGAGGGAGGTTTAGGCTAACACAGCAGGGGTATGGGAATAATGAGGTAATGTCACATGGGAATTCAAGGTGCACAAAACACTGGGAAAGTTAGACAGCACTAGAATAGAAAATAGAAAGTTAATAAATCGGGTCAGAATAAGGGGAAAGCAATTAAGTCTAAATCAGGAGTTATTTAGAAGATTTAAAATTGACAAACATGTGGTATTGGATAAACTGCCTGTACTTAAAATTGACGGGGCACTGGGAAATAATGAGATGCTTCCAAGGATGGTGAGAATGGAAATTAGCGGCACTGATGATTACCTTTCAGACTTCTTTAGACTTGGTGGTGCCAGAGTGCTGGAAAATTGCCAAAGTAAAGACTTTGCTAAATAATAGTTTAGGACATAAGCCAGTCGATTTAACTTTGTTTATAGCAATTTCTGAAACATCAATGATTCATACAAAATAAATCATCATATGGGCAAATGCAGTTAATTAAGGAGAGTCAACACGAATTTCATCTGGAAAACAATATATTTAACTTCCATAGAATTATCATGGAATCCCTACAGTGCAGACAGAGGGTATTCAGCCCATTAAGTTTACTCTGACCCTCCAAAGAGCATTCCACCCAGATCCACCCTATTCCTGTAATCACATATTTACCATGGCTCATCCACCTAGCCTGCATGTGCACCTAGCCTACACATCCATAGACACTACAGGGAAATATAGCATGGCCAATGCACCTAACCTGCACATCTTTGGACTGGGGGAGGAAACCAGAGCACCCAGTGGAAACCCACGCAGATACAGGGGGAATGTGCGAGCTTCACACAGACAGTCACCCAACTGACTGATGGTTTTCTGATGAGGTTGATGTGTGTCAATGAACCTCCAGAAGGCTTTTGAAACAAAGATGCGCACCACTCATGTGTGCAAAGTTAAAACTCATGGAATAAAAGGGACAATTGACAACGTAGACACAAAATTTCTGAGTGACAGAAAGCAGAGAAATGGAAAATGGATGCTCCTCTGGCTGGGAGAAGATTTGTAATGGAGTTCCACGGGGTCAGTGTTGGGACAATTGTTTTTCCTGATTTATAATAATTAGCTAGATCTTAGTCTGGGTGCAATTTGCAAATGATACAAATCTTGGAATCCTTGTAAACGGTGAGTAGGATAGTGTAGAACTTTGGAAAGGCATAGACAAGTTGGTGGAATAGGTAGCTGGTGGCAGTCTGTGTGGCTTTCCTCCCATAGTCCAAAGATGTGCAGGTTAAGTGGATTCACCATGCTAAATTGTCCATAGTGTCAAGGGATGTACAGGCTAGGTGGTTTAGCCATGAGACATGCAGGGTAGGGGGGTGGGTTTGGATCTGATGTTCTTCAGAGGGTTGGTATGGACTTGATAGGCCAAATGGCATGCTTCCACACTGTAGAGATTCTATGATTCTACAATATCCATAATTTATTAGTTGAGATAATGTCTTTTATTGGCCAGCAGCAAAATGTACCCCTCAAAAAGACATGGTCTGTCCAGAGAGATGGGCAAGGCTAGAGAAAGCCATCAGGAAGGGGAGGAGAGGTTCAGAAGTGTAACAGGGACAGCAAAATGTTCAGTGAGTTAAGAAAGATCATTTGAATTGAACAGTGCTGAAGTCTAGCTAGCAGTGTCAGAAAAGGTCAGGAAAGAGCCTGAATGAATTAAAAGGATAGGAAGTGACAAAAGACAACAGGACAAAGATAGACATCTGGTTAACAGATGCCTTCATGGTAATTTTGAAGAGCAGCAAGGAGTTCTCATACTGGCTAGGAGATAGGGACGGAGAAGCTTCATTTAGTGGAAGTGGCACAGTGGAGAATAGCAGAAGCTGAACAGCCATCTGAGGGCAGTAGCGCGCCATAGAATATGGAGATTACAAGAAAAACCATTTCCAAAGCCAAGGAAAATGAAAAGGAAACATACCCTATAGCAGATATCGCTGGTGGAGACCAATAGGGGTACAGGGAAAACAGAATTACCCATTGGTAGATCAAAGGAATAGAACCAAGTTTCAAACCTCAACCAATCCATTTGAGTTGATGTAATGTTTAGTGACAGTGAAGTGCAGTCCAGACATCCAAGGAGACTAATATCAGATTACCGAAACTAAAATAACCTCCTAAAGGAAAGTGCTCGAATCTGGTACGTGGATTATAGCAGTGAAAGGGGAAAACTCAGACAGATAGCACAGCTCTAGGAATACATCTGGCTGCCTCTCCCAATGCATGTTTTAATCCATGTTAGGACATAGACAGTACGTTATTGATTGTCAAAATAAATTAATGCTGTCCTTTATCAATTTATTAGTGAAAGAAGCATGGAAGCTCTGCAATAGTGTCTCTAAAAGCATATTGATTCATTAACAAAAGTGTAAAGGAATATGATAAGATCGGTACAGTATGGCAAACAAAGATAATTTCAGTTTTGAAATGCCAAGTTCTGTTACGAAGCTGATAGAGGTAAATTTTTCTCTTTAGAGAAAAAAACTGATCAGGAACATGATTGATATCTTTTATAAACTTATATGATCTTCATATTAAGGTATCTCAAATTCCTATTTTAACAAAAAACATTATGACTGTTTTTTCTCTCATTAGTGACCAACTAATTACGCACATTACCTTTACACCACCTTTCAAACTATCAGCTGCCAACCACTTCCTGCCTCCAGTTATGTTCATTACTTACAAGCTTGCAAAATCAAAGGTTGTTCGGCTTGTTGGGAAGAACAAACCCAACTTGATTTTCTGAAGTTCCTTAAGTAACCTGCTTACACTATTATGTCATTAGCTTTTTTTTAATCTCCATTACTTTGCCTGATCTGCAAGGTAAATTCATTGCTCTCTAAAGCTGATAATTTGTGAAAAATTTTAGGGAAAAGAGTGCCACTGAATTATCAGCAAGGAAGGCTACATAGGACATGAGACCATCCAGTATTAACTTAAAATACTAAAGCAATACATGAAAAAAAAATTACTCAACCAAATCATAGATTACGCAGAGTTAATTTCTTTCATATTGCAGTTTTGGTTATATAGCATTTGATTTGAAGAAATTACTTACAGAACTGCCTTTTTATGGACCATCTGTATCCAATTTATGTGCTAGTGAATTGCATAGGTTGGGTGTCTCTTCTTTTAATTTTTGGCTTTTTGAACCCATTACAGTATTTTTCATTTGGTATGATCAGAACTTCAGAGACATGTAAGATGGTATTATTATTGCTGAAATGACAGTGCATGTTTGTCGATAACCGCTTATTGCAAGTTGTTTCGTTCTAATCGTTTCAGTACTATAAGAAAAATCGCGGAGAAGTCTATTTGCCGATTTTTGTAAGATTTCCAGCAATTGTCATGAGGAACCTGTTGTTATTCCAGGATGAAAACTAATAACATCAATTCCTTTTTGTTCAGTTACTTTTACTGAAGCATTTATTTATCTGCATAGCACAACATTTGTTCACTGACATGTTTCTATTATGAGCATTTACCTTTCCTTTGATGGTTTGTTTTAAAAGATTGTATCACTGACCAATGTTAGTGTTATACCTGGAATATTACATGTAGACTATGGCAGAAAACAGAATATTGAGGTGTATTCCATATAATTCAAAGAAATAATTGGTTGCAGAGTTAGTTAACTTTTAATTAGCTGTGAACCCTTGATGTCCCAGCCTTAGCATTATTATTCAGAGTACCGAAATAAATTCACCAAGGAAAACTACTCCAATCTGAACATTAAAAATCTATAGCCTTCCCATCCTGGGAACATTTCCCATTATAAATTTGTGTTACTGGATCAAAAAGTCCAAGTCATGCTGTGGGATATCACATGGACTGCAATCGTGTAACAAGAAAGTTCATTCCACCTTCTAAGGAGCGACAGGCCTGAGCAATAAAACTAGACTTCAGTAGTACTGTCCATACCTGGAGAATTAATACTCTTTAGAAAAGTGATTGGAAATGTACTACAGTTAATTTTCGTGAGTCATGAGATTAGAATGTGTATTTTTTTTTTGCACCTGGTGTTTCCTGCAGGTTTGACTGTGACTGCAGTAAAGGACTCTGGAGAGTGGAACCTGGAAGCAGGAGCACTGGTTCTAGCAGATGGAGGTCTGTGCTGTATTGATGAATTTAATAGTATTAAAGAACATGATAAAAGCAGCATTCATGAGGCAATGGAGCAGCAAACTATAAGTGTGGCAAAGGCAGGGTAAGATGCTCATTTTCATCTTTCAAATTTGTAAACTATGATCAAAGATGTTTTAAGAATTTGGATCCCAATGTCTGTCTGGCAACACAAAAGTGACCAATGAATTTAAGTATAACAATTTGTATGCTGTTTTAGACAATAAGTTATAAGACTTATCCCAAAGGCAATTGATCAATATTTGATCCAAATATTCTCTATAATCATGGATTAAAATATGAAATGTTATGCAGAATTGTTGGAAGGTTGTCATAATTGTATTCAACATTATTGATGATTTAATCAACTTATAGAGTGAAGTACTATTAAAATAACCTTGCCCAAACTATGTATTAGCATTTGCTTCCATGTGGTCAATTTACTGCAAAAGTTGTTTTAATATTACTACAGTTTCTTCACTGGCATGGTGACCACTCAGTACACTTTCTGTGCAAGGCTGCAAGAGTGCACTTCTGATTTACTGCTATTGTGCATCTGGAAGAGATATATACAGTGAAGCACCAGCAATTCGGAGATTGAGGATATAAATTCTGCAGTGTCAAAGTTTGAAATTTGATTCAATCAATCTCATACAATGAGAATGAGCTGCCAAATTTGTTGCATAAATCTAACCAATTTGCTAATGTCTTCCAGGGAACTTGCATGTGACTCCAGTTCCATGATTACGTAGTTCACTCTCAAGTACTACATAAGGTGTTGGCCATTCAACCCATCAATTCTGTTCCACTATACAATGAGATTGTGACTGATCTGATAATCCTCAATTCCACTTTGCTGCCTCTTCCCCATAACCCTTGATTCCCTTACTGATTAAAAATCTGAATATTTCAGCTTTGAATACACTTAATGACACAGCCTCAACAGCCCGCTTTACCAAAGAATTCCACAGATTTACTGCACTTTGAGAGAGAAAAAAAAAATCCTCCTCGTCTCTGTCATAACTATGCCATCCCTTATTCTGAGATTATGCCCTCTGGTCATGTACTCTCCTAAAGGGAAACAAACTTTCTGTATCAACCATATCAAGTGCCCCCAAGGAATTTTGTATATTTTGATAAGGCCACTGCTCATTTTTCTAAATTCCAATAAGTACAGGCCCAACCTGCTCAATCTCTCCTTATAACACACAGTTCCTCCATACCTGGTACCAGTCTGGTGAATCTTCTCTGGACTGTCTCTGATGCCAGTTTATCTTTCCTTAGATAAGGCACACAAAACTGTTGGCAGCATTCCAGGTGTGAACTGATTGGTGCCTTGTGTAGTTTTAGCAAAGTGTCCCTACTTTTATACTCTATTCCTTTTGAAAGAAAGACCAACATTCAATTTGCCTTCCCTATTACCCACTGAACTTGAATGCTAGCTTTTTTCTGATACATAGTGGGATATAGGTCAAACGCAGAGAAATGGGATTTGTTCACTTTGGGAAACCTAGTCTGCGTGGATGAGTTGGACCAAAAGGTCTGTTACTTTATGTCTGTTTGAATGAGGCCTCTCAAATCCCTCTATTCTGTATCTCTCTGAGATCTTTCTCCATTTAAACAATATTCAGCTCCTCTATTCTTCCTGCTGTAGTGCATAACCTCACATTTTCCCACAGTACACTTCATCTGCCAAGTTTTTGCCAACTTGCTTAATTTGTCTGTATCCCTCCACAGGCTTTGTGTATTCTTCAGTATATGCCTTCCCACTGATTTTTGTGTGATCTGCAAACTTGATAGAGTGCATTCACTTTCCTCATCCAAGACATGAATATACATTATAAATAACTATGGGCCCAGCACTGATCCCTGTACCACACCACTAGTTACAAGTTGGCATCCTTAAAATGCTTCCCTTATCTCAACTCTGTCTTCTACTAGTTAGCCAATCCTTTATCCATGCTAATATACTACCTCTATTACCATAGGGGTCTTAATTTCTTCAGTAGCATTCTGAAAATCCAAATATATCATATTACTGTTTCCCCTTTATCTATACTGCTTGTCACTTCCTTTTCATGAAGCCATGCTGACTCTGCTTAATCATAGTATATATTTCTAAATCTGAGAGCAAGTGGCCATGAACAATAAATGCAGCCTTGCCTATATCTGAGGACAAGTCTAAATCAAGCCTTTTCCCTTCTACTTGTCTGAAGTGCGCTCCATTTCCCAGTAGGATGACTGATGACTTTAAAAACTCAGAATAAAGGAAGCACTCCATCTATAATTTGATTAGTTAGTGGGATAAGCCTCTATTACATGTGCAGGAGGTGAAACTCTGCTACAATCTCCTTCCTCCTTTCCACCGTTAGTAGCAGTGTGTTTGATCTCAACACCCTGCAGGTCTCTCACTAATGTAAACCTTTCCTCCTACTTTGTTTCTCCTTGCATTCAAAAATATTCTTTAGAACCTAGCTCTTTGATTCTAACTTAGGAGAATGTCTGATTCAACTGTCTACTTCAATCCAGGTTTGCCCCTTAAATTTATGTGGGTCTCTACATCTTGCTGTAATTTTAGCAGATATGTTTTAGAATAGACTGGTTAAATATTATTTCTATTGTTACCAGAATATGATATATCTTGGATGTTAAATGTCTTCCTTCCTGATCCTGGCCTGTAATGAGTATTGAGACATTATGGGCCACATCTTCACTTTTTAGGTGGGAACAAGGAATAGGGATATTGCTTGATGTTGTGTTCCAGTGTTCTACCAGGTAGTTCTGGTCAGTGCTGTTTGCAAAATTGCTGAAGTTCATATTTATACACTTTCACAATGGTGCTGACCATGTTGGTACAGCAATGTGCATGCTGTCCCACATGATGAAAATTTCTAGCACTGGCAATGAGGGCAGAAATCTCTGATTCCAGTCCCACCCACCATTTGTGAAGCCAGCCCAACACTATTAGGATTTAGTCATAGTCGTAGAGTCATACGGCATGGAAACAAACCCTTCAGTCCAACTAGTCCACACTGACCATGTTCCCAAAGTAAACTAGTCCCACCTACCTGCGTTTGGCCCATATCAAACCAAACCTTTCCTATTCATGAACTTATCCAAATGTTTTTTTTTAAATGCTCTAACTGTACCTGCATTTACCAACTTCTCTGGCAGTTCATTCCACAAACAAATCACTCACTGTAAAAAGAAAAGTTGCCCTTGTGTCCTTTTTAAATCTTTCTCCTCTCACCTTAAAAATATATCCCCGAGTTTTGAACTCCTCTCTTTAAGGAAAAGACCTTTGCTATTCACCGTATTTATGCTGCTCATGATTTTATAAACCTCTCTAAGGTTGTTATCACCCCTCACCTCCTACCCTCCAGTGAAATAAGTTCCAACCTATCCAGCCTATTTTTATAACTCAAACCCTCCGGCAACATCCTGGTAAATCTTTTCTGAACCCTCTCAAGTTTAATAATTTCCAGGTTGGGAAAATCCAGTCCATTACTTCCATATGTGAAGCTCTATATAAATAAAGGATTGTTGCTATATTTTTAACTTTAAAGAAATGAACTGGGTATGTAAATAAAAATTCTACTAGAACTGTACTGAAATGTGTGAATGGAATATTTTCCACATGTAAAATTAACACAGCAGATTGATACTAATCTTACTTTCTCCATATTTAGCCTAGTATGCAAGTTGAACACAAGAACAACTGTCCTTGCAGCTACAAATCCAAAAGGCCAGTACGATCCTGATGAATCTATCACTGTAAATACAGCAATTGCCAGTCCACTTCTGAGCAGATTTGATCTAGTATTGGTACTCCTGGATACCAAAAATGAAGAATGGGACAAAGTCATAGCTTCTTTCATTCTGGAAAATAAAGGTCTGCTTTTTTTAAGAAAAGCAGTTAATCTTCTTTTCTCAATTTTGCTTAGTATGCTTTTAGTAACATTTTCATAGTTTAAACAAACATGTGAAGTTTGCATTGAATTATGTCTTACAGCAATATGTCTTATTTTTATTAAATGATTTAGCTTGCCCAACAATCTCTGACAAATTGTGGAGTATGGAGAAAATGAAAACTTATTTTTGTCTCATCAAAACTTTACAACCTAAGATTTCTGGTGAAGCAAATAAAATCCTTGTGAAATATTACCAAGTACAGCGTCAAAGCGGGTTTAGAAATGCAGCGAGGACTACAATACGCATGCTTGAGAGCTTGGTCCGTTTAGCTGAAGGTAAGATTCTTTGGATTTTTGGTCACCAATTTCATTTTTTTAAGTATGCAAATAGCCTTTTCTGAATAATGTTACCCACATCTCTGCCAAGAGCATAACTCTTTTGGATTCCAATTGCATATTCATATAAATACAGCCGTATAACTGACAGGTCCTCTCTCCACTGTTACTGCCAGACTTGCTGAATTTCTCCAGCATATTGTGATTAGAGTTGTAGAGGTTTACAGCATGGAAACAGGCCCTTTGGCCCAAATTGCCCATGCCACCCAGTTTTCACAATTAAACTAGTTCCATTTGCCTGCGTGTCGTCCATATCCCTCCATACCTGTCCTATCCATGTACCTGTCTAAATGCTTCTGAAATGATGAAATTGTACTCGCTTCCACCACTACCTCTGGCAACCTGATCCAGACGCTCAGCACTCTCTGTGTGAAAAACGTCCCCTCTGGACTCTTTTGTATCTCTCCCCTCTCACCTTAAACCTATGCCCTCTAGTTTTAGACTCCCCTACCATGGGGAAAAGCCGTTGGCTTTCTACCTTTATCTGTGCCTCTCATGATTTTTTGGAATCTCTATAATTCAATCCTCGGTCCCCTACACTGCAGGGACAAAAGGCCCCAGCCTATCTAACCTCTCCTTATAACTCAAACCTTCCAGTCCAGGTAGCATCCTAGTAAAACTTTTCTGCGCTCTTTCTAGTTTAATAATATCCATTCTATTTCAGATTTTCAGCATTTGCAGTATTTTATTTTAATTTCAGTAGTTAGCTCTACCTTGAAATGCTTGTGAGATACAGTTTGCTGCTCTGCATGTGTCTGGCAATGACTTGTTCTAACTGCTGGGAAGATTATTAGCATCACAGTATTTGTGAAACCTGCTGATTGCTTTGTTTCACTGTCAAACCATTGGATATAAAACATATTTGGAAACATTGGTGTTGTGACAACATTTCATGCAGAAGCCTTTTTTCTACCAACATTAAATTTAGCTGTCGTTTCATTTTATAAAATACCATTTGTTTTGGGCGGAGTCATCAGGGCTGGCAGCATCTGTGGAGAGAGAAACAGAGTTATCATATGACTCTTCTTTAGAATTGGAGAAGGAGTGGTTCTGAAGAAAAGCCATACAAGACTCAGAACGTTGATTTTGTTTCTCTTTCCACAGATACTGCCAGACCTGCTGAGTTTCTCCAGCATTCCCTGAGTTTGTTTCAGATTTCCAGCATCTGCAGTATTTTGCTTTTATTTGTTTTGGATCATTTGTTTGTTAAAATGTGCAGTAGGTTTGCAGTGAAGATGTAATTATTGAAAAAAAGGCTTTAGCCCCTTGAACATTGTTTCTCATAATATCTTGCTTTACCACAGTGTAGTGGGTAAGATCACAGCTCTATATACTGGACTATCAAAATCCCATTAGCAACTATTCCTTCCATCATGTTCTGTGTGGTGCTGTTACGTGATACCACTGTTACCCACATCTCTGCCAAGAGCATAACTCTTTTGGATTCCAATTGCATGCACAATGTATTAATTATAAAAATCACAAACTTTCCATGTTATTCAATGCTGCAAAGCACTGAAACCAGTTTTGCAAATGTTAGCCATGCCTGCATCAGCAGCTCAAACAGCAGGCCACATCCAGTTTTGCAAGCAGAGCTTCTCATTAAGTTGAGTGGGCTGATGGCATATGGGATAACTGAGAGAGTTTGACCTTTAACACGTGGCTGTGGAGCACAAAATTGACTGAGTTAATAGCTTATAATGTGCTGCAACTTCCTGTTAAAGGGAAAGCTTTGGTTACGACAAACTGACCATTCATTTAGGCTGTTTCACTGGTGAACATGATAACTGTGGTGTCAGCATGTTAATGGTGGCCCTTTGAGTCGAAGTCTTTACCAGCTCCAGGACTTGAGCATGTTGTTTAGGCTGATGCTTGAGAGCAACATTGAAGTGCCCTGTATGTTAACTTTTTTCTTATTTGTTGATGGGTTGAGGGCATTACTGGCTAGGCCAGCATTTATAATCCATCCCCCTCTCACAGAGAGCAGTTAAGAGACAAATTGCCTGACTAGATAATGACAGCAGATTTCCTTCCCTAAAGGGCCTTAGTGAACCACATGCATTTCTACGACAATCGACCGTGGTCACATGGTCACCATTATTCCAGATTTTTATTAAATTCAAGTTTTACCATCTGTTGCAATGGGATTCAAACCCATGTCCCCAGAACATTAGCCAGGGGTTGTAGATTACTAGCCATGAGATTACCACTGCCTCCTATAGTGTGACGACTTAAAGGAACAGTATGATGACATGAGTAGAATTGTCCAAGTGAGTGAAATTTGAGGAAATTAGGAAAACTAAAAGAGAGCGTCAACAAAGATTACCCTGCTACCTTATAAAATGTGGGAAGCTTTCTTATAGCATAAGGACGGAATTACTCATCATGCCCTTCACATTTAAAGCAATGAGATTTAAACAGTTTCTAATATGGACATTCTGCACTATCATTGGAAGTTTTACAACAAAGCCTTTAGAACTGTACTTTCAATGCCTAATTGCCCTTGAGAAAGTAATGGTGAACCTGCTTCTTAAACTACTGAAGCGCATACACTCAATTCTGTTAGGATTTCTAGAACTTAGATCCAGTTTGATTGTGTTTCTATTCAAGGTAATGGAGATTGAGGTTTGCGAGTTGCTACTGAAGAAGCAATATCATGTGGCTGAATTACATCCTCCCAATAGTAGACTGGTGATAGAGGGAATACACCACAATATTTAGAATATAATATCTTTTTATTGTCACGTGTATTCCATTGTAGGAGTACAGTGAAAGACTTTTATAATGTCTGCCACCTTGTGGCGACCTCTTGGGTGTAAGTACCTAGGTACAATTCTTGGATACAGCAGAGGAATAAAAGTAGTTGCCTTACTTACAGAGTTGAAAAATAAGTTAAAAACAGGACACTATTAATGGGTTGACATTACATTAAGGTAGGAAATTTCAAATAGACATTACAGTGTGACAGCTCAGTACAGGGCCTCCGCACATGGTCTGACCACCCGTGCCAGATCCCAGTCTAACAGCTGTCCCCGCTCTGCACCAAGCCCCAGCCCCACTCTGTACTGGCACTTAGCTGTTCCAAGACAAGGTCCAGGACTGCCTGTCCAACACCTATCTCCACCCAGGACTCACTGCCCGGACACTCCTCAGGGACTGTTTCCCCGTACTGTTCTGGGGCTCATTGCTCACGCTGTTCCATTATAGGTATTTAGTCAGTGGATTCAATGCTACTTAAGTGGACTACTTTGTCTGGCACAGTTTGGAGCTTCTTGTATGTAACTGCAACTACACCTATGTAACCAGATAAATATTCTATCACACTTCTGCCATGTGTCTTGCAACTAGTGGAGAATCTTTGAGGAGTCAGAAGGGAAGCCACTTGCCACAGAATACCAGCTTCTGACATGATGTACCAGTCATGAAATCCAAGTAGCTGATCCAGCTGAGGCTGTATCAATGGTCAAGACCCATACCATCTGGAAATTGATGGTCATTTGGTAATGGAAATGCCATTGAAGTCAAAGGAATGTAGCTAGGTTCTTGTTGAAGCTGACCATTGCCTAGTCTTTGTCTGCTGCAAACGTTACTTAATTGCAATTGCAAACTTATTGTGTGCAAACTTAAAATGACACAAATCGTGTTGCATTTAGCTTTTGATTACTTCATTCCCTCATTTCACTTGTGATTTACATTGCCATTACTGTACATGAACCACAAGGGATTGTAGTTCCCAGTGTTGCCATGAAACCTGTAAGGACAGAAAACTGAAGAAAATAAGATTAAATAAAATTACCCTCACCTGCTGTACACATTGCTAAATTCGAGACAATGATCTTGTATTCAGGTTGCACTATTATCTGAATCTTTTGCTTATAAGGCAGTTGTAATTTTACTATCAGGTTACATCCTTGAACTAAGGTGGGACTAATAATCTGTAAGAACCTTTAACTGTGAAAATAATGTTTCTAAGATAAGATAGATAATAGAAAAAATAAGAAACATATTTGAGTTGGCTTACAACTGAGATATATCTCGCTCAAATGTATTCATTATTCGCTCCCAAAGGAATAAAGCAGATAATCTGAAACAAAAACAGAGAATGTTGGAGGAACTCAGCAGGCCTGGCAGCATCAGTAGAGAGAGAAACAGAGTTAATGATTCAAGTCCAATATGACTTCTTCGAAACTGCATAAGAATGAGGATAATTTGAGTGGCTTCTCATTGTTGTGGAAGGATATATTAGATAGATCAAGAGGTTCATAATTTATGTTCCAATATAGCAAAACACGTTGGAAACTGTCAAGTTGCCAAAAAAAAGGCAATGAAAGCCTTGCAGGCTTTTTTAAATTGGTTTAATTTGCCAATTAATGAGGGATGATTTCTCTGTGTAGTCAGAAAATCATGTTCTTTACAAATAGGTTCTGATTTAATTATGCATTGTGGAACGATTTCCCTCCAATGAATTTACAAATCATAATTGTTTGCTGGTATACTTAAGCAATGCAAGTTCAATTAGTTTGTACAGATATTATAGTCTGTTTTCTCTTCCTTCACATGTTCTTAAAAAAAATTGTTTTTCAGCTCATGCAAGGCTAATGTTTAGAGATACAGTAACTGTTGAAGATGCTATCACAGTGATCTCTGTAATGGAGTCTTCCATGCAGGTATGCACTTTTTATAAAGAGTTAAAACATTTTTATGTAGAGATGAGGATAAAAACAATCAATCATTCCATGTGATGGATGCCAAATTGAACGATTAGTGCATACCTTGCGCACAAATGACATCAACACCATATTCACTTCAGTAAATTAAAATCATTTTTTTTTTTGTCATTTTTTGTCATTTATATTTGATAAATACACTTTCATTTTGAATAAGACACATGTAAGGATAACATAAGATTGCTGGATTCTGAGCCAAAAGATTATTTCGATAGCCACACACTGTTTAGGCATGCCGATTGATTTAGATGGTGCAAGTAGATTAAACCTTACCAAGACAAGACAGATTTAAAGAATCAACGGTCCTAGTATAGTATATTATAAGCTCATTGGGGTTGGTTAACTCAGTCAGTTAGATGGGTGGAGTGTGATGCAGAATCACAGCAACATTATGGATTCAGTTAATGCTGGAAAAGCTCAATTTCTGGGTTTTTTTTGTT